>NC_138051.1:100668226-100826767 GCF_964194185.1 Rhinolophus hipposideros
TAGATGGATAAATGTGAATGTATATACAATTGATGGATGGATCATGAATGGTGAGCAAATAAATGGTGGCTGGATGGTTCAAGAATGGGGGAATAGATGGCAAATAAATGAGTGGTTTCTAGAAGGACGGATAATGGATTGTGTACTGTAGAAGTGTAGATGGAGGTGAATGGTGAATAGATAATTAATGGATGAATTCTGGATGGATAGATGATGATTAGGTGATTAATGAATAATGGTTAAATGATACATGGCTATATCTTGGAAAATGGATGAATGAAAGGTGAATGTTGGGCCGGCCCGGTGGCTCAGGTGGTTAGAGCTCCATGCTCCTAATTCCGAAGTCTGCCGGTTCGATTCCCACATGGGCCAGTGGGCTCTCAACCACAAGGCTGCCAATTCAATTCCTCGACTCCCGCAAGGGATGGTGGGCAGCGCCCCCTGCAACTAAGCTTGAACACGGCACCTTGAGCTGAGCTGCCGCTGAGCTCCCGGATGGCTCAGTTGGTTGGAGCGTGTCCTCTCAACCACAAGGTTGCTGGTTCGACTCCTGCAAGGGATGATGAGCTGTGGTGGGCTGTGCTCCCTGCAACTAGAAAACAGCAACTGGACCTGGAGCTGAGCTGCACCCTCCACAACTAAGACTGAAAGGACATCAACTTGACTTGGGAAAAAAAGCCTGGAAGTACACATTGTTCCCCAATAAAGTCCTGTTCCCCTTCCCCAATAAAAAAAAAAAAAGGTGAATGTTGGATGTGTAGATGGTGGAGAGATGGTGGATGGGTGGTAGGTGGTGAGTGACATATGGTAAACGGATGGTTTAATGTATAGATAGAGGAAGATGGATAGGTGGATGGTGAATGGATGATGAACGACGATGGATATTGAATGAATAGTGAATAATGGATGCGGGATGATGTACAAATAATGAAGAAATGGATGGCAGGTAGATTATAATGATGGTTGGATTATGGTGGGTGAATTGCTGTTTCTCTACTTTATGCCCAGCACCTAGAATAATGTTTGGCACATAGAGGGCACTCAATAAATCTTTCCAGAATGGGTGAATATGGATGGATGGTAGATGATATTTGAAGGGGTTTTGGATGAGTAGTGAATTATGGCTGGATGATGGTTGGATGGATGGATGGATGGATGGATGGATGGATGGATGGATGGATGGATGGATAGAGGCTGTTGTGAGATGGACAACAAATGGCTAAATATGTAGTAAATAGGGATGGTAGGTGGTTGGTGAGTAGTTCATAGAAATATAAATGGATAAGAGGTGGTGAATGACTGGTGGTGATTGAATGTAGATGGATGAATCATGGCTAATTAGATGGATGGAGGCTGATGGATGGGTGATGGATAAATCTGGATAAATGAACAGAAGGTTGATGGTAAATTGACAATTGACAACCAGATATGTGGTGAATGGGTAAATGAATGGCAGATGAATAGATAGTTGATAAATACTGATGGAAAGCTATTAGATTGTGAATAATGGATACATAGGTGGTGGAGGGATGGATGGTGAATGAATGTTGGGTATTTTATTAGTGATGCTTGGTAAATGGTGCGTGTGGGTGGTGAATGGATAGTTGCATGATGAATGGATGGCAGTTGGATAGTGGGTGGTGGTTAGAATTGAATGGTTAATGGATATTGGATGGTGGATGATGGCTGGTGGCCGGTGGATAGTGGATGGATGTTGGACGATTCATAGATAATAGTGGCTGGATAAGTGGATGCTGAATGATGGATTGTGGGTGTTGGGTGAAGGCTGGATGTTTAGATGCTGTGTGGTGGATGTCAGATGGTGTTAGATGCTGGATTGTGGATGCCTGGGGAATTCTGTGGGTCAGAGGTTACGCAGCTTGGCTTCAGGTGTCAGATCTGTGCATCTGGCTGAATGAGAATCATTGTCCCAGGGCTGTTTTGCTCCTTTTGGGGAATGGGATTAGGGATGAAGATGAGAGGGGAGTGGTTGGATGACCTCTCCCACCCCATCACACACACCTTAGCCCTCCTACTTTCTTGACCACCTTTCCTTGCCCTCTTCACTCCTTCCATTTGGATGATGTCCTCTTTCTATATATCTAGCCCCACCCAATTCTGTCCCCTGAATTCCTGAACCTTAAACTTGAGACTCAGGCTCTCAAGTAGAAATGAGCAGTAGAAGCAGGGAACTAGCCTGGTTAGGACGCCCCTTGCAGCTGCTCTCACTTGGGGCACAACCACCTTGCTTGCTCAGCAGGATATTGAGAACAAGATAAGTAGTTAGAAGGAAAAATGCTGGAGAGGGAGCGAAACAATCCTGCTTATCAGAATATATGCCCTGCTTCTCAGGACCACTTTTAATGAGCTTCTGAGATAAATCATGGGAAATTAACATGTTCACGCTTACATTCTGAGAAACAACATTGAGAACCGGAGAGGACAGGTCACTTCAGAAAAGAAAAAAAAAGAGAGAGAGAGGGAGAGAATTCCACCCATAGAGATTAAAACCCTTACACAATGTAAAGAGAGGCTGCTTCCCTCTCTTGGGTCAGCCCCTCCGAGTCTCGGAGTGGACTCGCCTTTACTAAAGAATTTCTTGCTACACAAACTCTGTCTCTTGACTGAATGCTTTCCTTCAAGAAGACAAAGAGCCCAGGTACGACGTCATTCCCGGGAACAGTTCTACCTGGGAGCTGGAGCCAGGAGGGCGGAGGCTCGGAGGGGCGCTGCGCCGACCGAAGAGGGGCGTGAGTGTGAATGAGGGGCCGGGCGAGCGAGCGCAAGTGGGCGGACAGCGCGGAGAGCCAACCCAGAGAGAGGGAGGGCGAGCCCGGGCTAGCGGCGCTGAGCTGACCGTGGTGGCCTCAGCGCGAGCGTCCAGCCCACGAGGGTGAGTGATGAGGCGCAGGGGCTACCCTTTGTCACCCTTGCCCCGGCCCGCGGCGCGGGTGTGCCCTGGCGGCCAGGCGAGGCGCGGGTGAAAGAGGAGGAAGGGGGCGGTTTGGGGAAGGGGAGGGAGTGGGGACCACGGTCAGCCCTTGGCTGCTGGACGCCAGGCTTTGGGCGAGAACAGAACTCTTGGGGTCTGTGCACGGCCATACCTGGGCCTACACACCTGAGAGCCTGTGGAAGTGTGGGTGGTGGGAGCCCTCGAGGGGTCGGTGCCCCCTCTGGACCCTGGCGTGGGGCGCACTAGCTCGCTGCCCGCCCCCAAGGTGACAGCTCTATCACCTGTGTCAGTCGTCACTCCTCTCTCTTCCATCTGTATCACCTTTCTGGGTCTGTTTCTGTCTTCTTTCTCCATCATCTCTGCTTTGTCTGTGGCCAGTGCTTCCCCTCTGTCTCTTTCTCACATCTGTCTGGATCTCTGAGTCCACTCTCCCGTCTGCGTCCCAGCGGCCCTCGCCGAGGTTCTGGGTTCCTGGGATGAAGTCCCAGGACACGCTCATTTAGAGGGCCAGACGTGGGAGTAGGGGACATGGGGTGGAGAGAGACTTTCACATGCTCTGGGATGAGGTGGAGGCAGTGGTGGGTATGACTTGGCTGCCCGCTGCCCCAGGTTGCCCAGTGCAGCGCATGCCCCCCTCCTACCTCTCCTGGGTCTGGGTGGGAACTCAGCTAACCTGAGCTGGGTATTTGTGAAAGGAACCTCATTTCCCAGAATAGCAGCCCTCCCTCTTTGCTGGGTGATCACAGGACCTCCCCACCCCCCAAGCACCAGGGCATCATAGGCATTCCATCCTCTGGTCACTGCTCTCCCTCTGCCCAGTACCCTCCCAGCACTCCTGCCCCTTGCCTGTGCCCCCAGCTGCCTCCTAGGCACTGCCAAAGGGAGGTGTCTGCCTGCCAGACCGCACCCCTATTTCTGCCTCTGGCCTAGTGCAGGTGGAGAGTCTTAGCCTGCCGAGCCTCTCTTCCCAGAGCCTTGCTGTGTGGTCTCTGGCCAGGCTCCCTTGCCCTTGTGCCTGGCCTGAGCTCATAGCCAAGTGCAGGCAGGATGTCAGCTTTCCTCCAGCTGTGGGTGTTGAGGGCCCAGCCCTGGGTGTGTGTGGGGTGTCTGCTCTCAGGGCCGGAGAGGGGAAACGGGCACCTTTGCCTCTGGCTGACTTGAACCCGGGCCCTACTGCTCCCGGCCTCCTGTCTCAGAAACCCATTTGGTCCCCTCCATTCTCCATGCCCTCCCCGCTCTATGTCCTGACTCAGGCCACCTTCTCTCCTCTCCTCTGGCCTAGCTGTGTCCTGCTCGTCCCTTGGGCCTCAGATCAGCTGACCCTGTCTCAGGAAGCCTTCGTGGGCCTTAAGGCTGGGCCAGCCTCCCCCTCCTGCCCCTGCCCCTCTGCGGCGCTGGGCACACTGTGTGGTGCCCGTCTAGTGCCCCCTCTGATGGTGGGCTCAGGCAGGGATTAGCAGTGATAGAGGTCCATCTGAGCCACGGGCGCTGGGCCGAGGGTGGGTGGGGTGGTTGTGGGCTGGAGCAGCCTGAGGCTTCCGGAAGGAGGGTGGGATCCAGCGTCCGGCCCTCAGCAGACACTTCTGTCTCAGTGGCTGTCTGCTCCCTGTCTGTGTAGCCCGACAGTGGTAGCGGCATGAGTGCCCCTCAGCCTGCCATGCCAGAGCTAAGCCCAGCTGAAGAGGCCGGAGGCCTAGCAGGAAAGGTATGTAGTTGGGGCCCTGGGGTGCCAGCCCTCGGCCTGGGGGGACAGGCGGGAGCCAGCCTCAAACCCTGGCCCATGACTTGGGAAATGCCTCAGTTTAGCTGTCTGGGCTGGGTAGGCAGTTGCTCTATCTATAGGAGTCTGATAAATAAAGCAATTGAAGGCTGAGCGGCTCTGGCTTCCTTAGCACCCCTTCCAGACTTTGGGGACCCCAGGACTTGATCCACAGGGCACTTTTCTCTCTGATGGCTGGGGCAATGACAGGGTCCCCTGCCCTTAGCTCTACTTTTATTTGCAGGGTTGGGGGGGGTGTTGATGCAGCTAAAAGTGAAGTGTCTACACACAGGGTACAGTCTTAATGTTCTGATATCTCATTGTTGAGGGCAGTGGGGCTGTGGGGGAGGCCGGAGTGGCACAGGAGGCCAGTCTGCAGCCTGGGGTTGCAGACGCAGCCTCCCTGGCAGGGCAGGTGGCAAGAGGGACACCAATCCTGGGAAATCCAAGCTCTCCCTCACCCTGATGGCACACTCTGAGCAGAGTAACATCCCTGGTTTGGGGTCAGCAGGGCTTCCCAGAGGAGGTAAGAAGGAGAACAACAGGTGGGGAAGGATTCCAGGAGGGGAAGAAGCCCCAGGACTGGCAATGACAGCAGAGGAGCCAGGAGACATCACTGGAACCCTGCTCATCTGTTCCTCTGATTTCACAGACGTCCCAGCCCAATGACACCTGTTCTCACACTTCAAGGTTACCTGCGTACTTGGTTAAAATGCCGATCCCTGGGCTGGAGCCCAGGAATGTGCATTTAAACACATGTGCGGGTGGTTCTCCTGCCATAGTTCAAGGGCTGGTGAGCCAAGTTCTGCCTGTTGTATGCCTGCCCTTCCTCGAGGCGCTGGCGCCATTGGGGGAAGGCGGACCTGCACCAAGCAACTATCTTGCTAAAGAGATGGGGATGGGGAGCTCCAGGAAGGGGACCAGCCCCAGCAAAGCTATGGAGGCGGGACATGCAGGCAAGCACGGGCTGCTGGGGCACTGGGGCTGGAGGTCTGTGCAGTAGCTCTGGCTGCTGGAGCCTATACCTTGGAAGGCCTTGAATGGGAGGCGGAGATGCTGAGGGCACCGGGAGGGCTTGGGGAGGCGCCCCCGCACACTCTTGTGGGCACTGAACAATGAGCCCAGAGTGAGCTGCTCAGGTTGCCATGGCAATAGTTTCCTGCTCCTCTGAGCAGGGAGGAGGCCAAGGGCCCAGTGGGGAAGACCCCAGAAAGGGGCTGTACCTGGAGGCAGCTGGGGGTGCACAAAAGCCCTGGGCTCACTCAATGTATGACTTTGGTCTCTCTGGCCTCTGTGAAATGGGCCTAAGGGCTGAACCCAAGTGGGTCCTGTGGTGCCCCAGGAAGAGCTGTGACCCCAGATGCCAAGTGCCGCAGCCCAGCCCCAGTGGTGGGATGGTAGATGGTCTGGGACCCTCTCTGGGATGTGTGTGTGAGGCCCCAGGGCAGGCATGGGAGGGAGTGGGGAGCTCAGGGCCCGGCATTGCCCTGACCCCTGCCCACCCTCCCCACAGGCGGTGGTGGGTGCCCGGGAGAAGGGCCCTCGGCTGGGCCAGAGGTTACCCTCAATCGTGGTGGAGCCCAGCGAAGTGGGCACTGTGGAGAGTGGGGAGCTGCGTTGGCCCCCGGAAGGTGCCCAGAAGGGATCTCCCCAGAGCCAAGCTGCTGCTGGTGAGTGAGGGGCTGCCTGTGGGGGTGCCGAGAGAAAGGATTCAGAAGCAGGGTCTCCTTCCTGCCCACTCCTGCAAGCAGAGGCCTCCAGCCCGCTCAGACCTCACCCATCTGTCTGCCCTTTGACCTCCGCTTGGCAAAGGCACTGCCTGGCCTTGCCACTCTTCCTGTCACCATACCCTTCCCACCTGCATGTGAGGTTCCCTCATCCATTGTTGGGGCCCCAGGCCTGGCACAGGGGAAGTGTGCAGTGAGCATTTGTTGGGTGAATGGTGGTACATTCTCATCCCTCACCATCCTGTCCTGCCTCCTCTTTCCTCTCCTGCCCTCATGATGGAGCAGGTGTGCATTGCCCACTAGGGCTTGGGAGGGTTTAGAGTATGTGCACGAGCAGGCCTAGCCCAGGTGTCCTCAAGGTGTGGAGATGGGCCAGCCCCGTGGCAGTCTCCTGTCCTGGGTAAAGGCCGAGGAGCTGCTGAAGCAAAGGAAGCTTCTGGGAGGAGGACGTGTGAGTAAGAGAGTGGTCAGCCAGGAGCCAGGGCTGAGGTATGGGAGAGATAGCCAGCTGCACAGCAGGGTAGGGGCTTCGGTGAGGGCACATGAGCTGTGCCCTGGGAAGTTTGTCCCCTGAAGATTCTTGGGGGGTCTGTCCCTTGGTGAGGAAAGGAATTTGGTCTCGGGGGTTGCTTATCACCCTACCTGCCCTCTCCCCCTCCTCAGATGTCAGCCACCACCCCAGCAGGCCCTATTGGTCCACCACCCCCTGCAGCTTGGCCAGAAGGGGTCTGTGCATGCCATAAACCCCCTCCCGAAAGCCCCCTCAACCTCTGCCAGGTCTCGCTTGGGGCCCAGGCAACCAGGACAACCCCTTGGGTGGGACTTGGGTCGTGGGGTTGTCTCCAGGTCTGTCCTCAACCTCCCCCCAATCTGCCACCTGCTTACTCTGTGCCCGGGGGTGGCTGTTCCTGCTCCCAGAGCCTGGCCTCCTCCTTCCTCCCAGGCTTAGGACTGCGCATTCAGCGCCCTTCCCCCTTCACCTGAGGAACTTGTGGTTGCCCCAGCCCAGCTGCCTGCCCGACCTGGCCGCAGCACCCCATCCACACATTTCCTTGCAAACCTGTCAGAAACGCAGCCCCACCAACATGGAGGCCTTCATGTTTCTGCAGCCCCTTCGTGGAGTCTGCCAGGAGCACCAGGGAAGGCTCCGGATGACGCCGGCAGCGAGTGTGCCAGCTCCAAGGACCAGGCCCCCACGGCGCAGTAACAGGACAAGGACATGGCCAGATTCTACTGTTCTGCCCACCCTGCCATTGCCCTCTGACAGCTGAAAGGGCCTCAGCCCCAGGGTGGCCAGGCTGATGCTCAGACAGGACAGAGGCCAGCTACCATCTCCGGCCTCACCGGGTCTGGCCAGGCCCACGGCCCCTGCCCCCTCCCGTCCATGGCCCAGGGTCTGCATCACACTCCTCCTTGTTCTGTTGTTTGAAGCAGAAATAAAGGCTCTTCCTGGTGGTCAGTGGGCACACCGGTATGGACTTAAAGGGCTAAGAGCTATTTTGGTTCTGCCAGTGGCCTTCGAGGCAATGGCTTCGGCTTGGAGCCCAGGCTGAGCAGGCCAGGGTGCTAAGTGAGAAAACATGTGGGTGTTCTGCATGGGGGTGAGGCCAGGGACTGTGGCGTTTGCTCCTCTGGCGCCCTTGCCTAGGGCCCTGTGCTCTGCTCCACCTCATCTGAGACTGCCCCAGGCAGGACCAGCTTCTACAGGTGGCCTCTCCACCCCTCCTTGGGGCCTGCAGCCCTGGCTGGACCCTGAGGGCAGAGTCTTTCCTGACACCCCCTCTACCCTGGAACATAGGGCATAGGAATGGTACAGGAAATAGATGCCCTATTCCAGGCTGGATCTCATTAAATCCTCACAAAAGTCCCATTTTACATAAGAGAAAACTGAGATGTAAAGGGAGGTGCCTAAATCTATGATGGGATCCCCGCAGCTGGGAAGCCACCCAGCTAGATGGAGAGCCCACATGGGAGATCAGGTGGCACCCCTTTCCTGCACCACGTGAGGGTCCTGTCCCTTCATGGGGTCCAGCCACATTGTCTCTTGGCTCTGTCCCACTGAATGAGAACATGGGAGCCCTGCTGGCTGTTTGGGTTGGCATTAGGGGGCAGAAACCTGATCACTGCCCAGGGCCGCTCCCCAGGTGTGCCACTCTCCCTCCCATCTTCCCAAACTGGCCCTCTGCCCTCGGCTAGCCTGACCCAGGCCTAGGGAAGCTCAGGGCCTGGAAGGGGGGTTCTTGGCATAAATGTTAGCTCAACAAAGTACACAGGCCTAGGCAGGGTGGAACAAGGCCCCGTGAGCATGGAGGGGGAGGCGGGAGACACAGGCCCCACTGTTCTTTCCTGAAGGCCTAGCTATAACCTCCAGGATGAATAAGGCGCTTTCTCGAACCTGCCTTCCTTCTAAAAATAGACCCCAACTCCAAATGCAGGAGAGGTGGGAGGTGGAGGTGTGGAAGTTTGCCTGGCAGCCTGGGAGTGTGCTTTAATTATAGCCCTGTGACCTGCATGGGCTCCATACACAGGGCCAGGATGTCCCCGTGGGCCCTCCCCTGGTCTACAACTTGGGAGAGGTGTCAGGCTGTCCTTCAAGGCCCTTTCTGTCCTCCTCCTCCAGCCCTTCCTGTCTGGTCCACAAGAGGGTGGGAAAGGGGGCAGACATTTCCAGGAAGCGCTGCCAGGACTTGTTGACACATGGAATGTAGGGCCAGGAACCTAAACAAGCAAGGGTGATTTCTGGGGTCTTGGTGTGGAACATTGGGTGGGCAATGGTGCCATTTACAGAGATTTCATCTTTATCCTTCCCAGGCAGTGTTACACCCATTTAAACACGACTTTCCCAAAGTCTCACAGCTGACAAAAAGCTGAGCTTGGACAGAATCCCAGGTGCGCCTGAGACCCAAGTGTGGTGGTGCCCACAGTGCCACTCTGGAACTCCCCATGTAGCAAAGCAGATCTTGGGTGGAGGTGACCCATAATTGATGGTGCCAGGACCTGTGCCTAGTGAGCTGGGGGTTAGGGGTCAGAACCAGGGAGACCCCAGTGGGGTTCTCCCACCCGATGTTCCACACCAAGACCCCAGAAATCACCCTTGCTTGCTTAGGTTCCTGGCCCTACATTCCATGTGTCAACAAGTCCCAGTGGGGGAGGGCAGAGCATGTGGACCCTGCCATCCGCTCGCCCCTCACAGATCAGGGGCCCGCAGCCCACAGGACCTGGAGCCCACATGGAGAAACGCCCTTGGGAGTCATCCTGCGGCTCCCTCTGGCGTCAGTTAAGGTCACTGCGTTCTTGTGGGGAGAGTGGAACCAGAGACCCTGCACGACACATGGTGCAGCGAGCAGATTGTGGTGTCGGCCGAAACTCTCCAAAAGGTTGTGGAGTAGCTTGTGAATATAAGCGTTCAGTTTCAGGAAGCCCATGAGGAACGGTGCCAGTAACAAGAGGTGCCATCTGCCTGGGAGAAACGTGACCCCTCGGTGAATTGGTGGTCCTCTGAAACCTCCAGATGGCACGCCATCCTGTTGGCTGTGGCGGGCCTCAGCTTCCTTTTGGTGGTCCGCTGCTCCTGTGGGCTCCTAGAGGCATCTGACACCGAGACCTCCACCCAGTCAGACGCCTGGCCCAGCGAGAAGGATTCCGGCCGGGTAGGAATCGTGTCTGACGCGATGACATGTGGCCCCGTACTGTGTGTGGTACCCCGTAGCCACTATTCTCAGGTGTTGGACCCCCGAGGAGGGGTGGGAGCACATGGACGGCTCTCCGGACAGCAGGGCCAGGGCCCTGCAGGTTCTGGCTGAGTTGTTGCCGGAAGAGGCAAAGGGACAGCCGGCCGAGTGGGCTGGATGTTCCCCGCCGTATTGCATCATAACATGGAGGACGGGCTTAATGAAGTAGCCTAGGTGCAGGACGAGGCGTCCCGGTGGGAAGCATTGGAAGCTCAGGTCGCCTGTTAGAGGATGAGCCAGGAGCCCCACAGTGGAGACTCTGAGGCAGAGATGGACGAAGACGCGAGGGGAAGTGATGTAGCTCCCCATCTCCACGCCCGGCCCATCATGCAGCAAAGGTGAAGCATGAGCAACCTTTGCGCCCCAGGGGCGTTGCTGCTGGCAACCCAGCTGTGACTGAGTTCACAGCCTACACCCCTTACACTCCCACTGAGTTGCAGGAGCTGGGGAGGCAGTACAGACAGCGCCCTGGAGAGCCAGTCTCGGCTTGGCTACTACGTTTATGGGATGAGGGGGCAGACAGCATTCTCTGCTCCCCAGGCAAAATGGAAAAGCTAGCCTTCGTGACAGTGCATCCGTCCCTGTGACAAAGGTTACAAAACTGCCATAGGTTGACCCAGGACCAGGGCAACCACTCTCTAATGGAGTGGCTCACTGCTGCGGTACCACAGTATAGGGACAGGCTGGCGAACTGCCAGACACTGTGAGTCAATGGCAGTCATATACAGAACTTACGCAAGTCATCCATGAAATGGGTATGAGACATGCTATGTTCGACCCGAATATGCGGGGGCCGGATGACGAACGTTTTACAATCAGCATGAGATCTGGTTTTGGATACTGCCTCTGCAAGTGCCTTTGGATCCTTGGTTGCCATTCTTACGCCCTATGTGGGGCAACGGATCCATGAAGTTACAACTGCCATGGCCACCCTGGGGGATGTTGAAAGCCAGAGGCAAAGGAAGTTAAGACAGGAGGTCCGAGAAGTCAAGACCTGGAAGCCCAAATCAAAAGTAAAGGGATGAGGTCGCCAGGCCTCAGAGAGTAACATGCACGCAGATGTGGCATGATCTCGTGGCAGCAGGGGTTGATTGGGAAAAAATAGACCAACATCCCAATGCACTCCTGCTGGAACTTTGGAAACAGTTGCGTCCGGAACAATAATTCCGGAGAAGCATAAAGAAGTTCAGGAAAGCACGACCCGTGTCCCCTCAGGAGTTCATGCGGCCGCTTGAAGCCAACTCCTTTCAGCTTGATGGGGGGGGCCAAGGTATCCGGTCAGAGGGGATAAGCGGGGACCGGAGGCCCCATGTGGAACTGTCCATACATTGGTCCCCTTCTAATGTGCAGAGGGTTTTGGCCCTAGTTGACACTGGCGCAGACTGCAGTCTCGTTTATGGGAACCCAGAACTGTTCCCCGGACCAGCAATCTGCATTGATGGCTATGGGGGAAAGACTGTGACTGTGAAAGCCATTTCCTTGCCACTGGGTATAGGAAGGTTTCCGCCTCGTACCTACAAAGTGTATGTCTCCCCTGTTCCGGAGTATATTCTAGGGGTGGACGTGCTACATGGCCTCAGCTTACAGACGTTCGTAGGAGAGTTCCGTCTCCGGATCCCGGTGGTGAAAGCGGTAACACACAGGCATGCTCACCACCCTCCTCAAGTGTTGCCACAGCCCTGGCGCGTGGTTACAGTGCGACAGTACCGCCTGCCAGGAGGGCAGGAGGAGATTGGTCATACAATATTGGAATTGCAGAAAGCACATGTTGTGAGGCCAACGCACAGTCCCTTTAACTCTCCAGTATGGCCTGTCAAGAAGCCAGATGGGACCTGGCGAATGACTGTGGACAATAGGGAGTTAAATAAAGTGACACCACCATTGCACGCTGCAGTGCCTTCAATACATGATTTGATGGATCGTCTGACTGTCAGCCTGGGGACATATCACTATGTAGTGGACTTGGCCAATGCTTTTTTCTCCATTGACATTGCACCCGAGTGTCAAGAGCAGTTTGCTTTTACTTGGGATGGGCGGCAGTGAACTTTTCAAGTCCTTCCGCAAGGATACTTGCACAGCCCCACTCTCTGTCACGGGCTCGTGGCCCAGGATTTGGCACAGTGAGATCGCCCGTCCTCTGTGGCCTTGTTTCACTACGTTGATGACATATTACTAACTTCTGATTCTCTTTCAGATTTAGAGCAAGAAGCTCCCTCTCTTCTCCGCCACCTGAAGTCACGCGGCTGGACAGTGAACAAGGAAAAGGTCCAAGGCCCTGGCTTATCCGTCAAAATTTTGGGTGTTGTGTGGTCGGGTAAGACAAAGGTCATATCTGAGGCGATTATTGACAAAATACAAGCCTTTCTTTGGCCGACCAAGGTCTCCCAACTGCAGACATATTTGGGTCTGCTGGGGTATTGGTGGGCGTTTATACCCCATTTAGAACAAATGGCAAGGCCCTTGTATAATATGATAAAAAAAGGCGGCCTCGTGGGATTGGACAGAGGCTATAGGGCAAGACTTTGTTGCCACAAAACAGGCAGTGCAGCAGACACAGGTTCTGCAAGTAGTGGACCCTGGTCGCCCTTTTGAACTTGATGTTCACGTAACCCAAAAGGGGTACGGATGGGGCCCTGGCAACGGCAGGAGCGTCTCCGGTCGCCAGTGGGATTTTGGTCCCAATTATGGAAAGGAGCGGAGGTCTGCTACTCTCTAATAGAGAAACAGCTGGCCGCTGTGTACGCAGCCCTAGTGGCCACAAAAGCCATCACAGGAACAGCACGGGTAGTGGTTCGAACAACCTATCCTGTCCAGGGGTGGGTCCGTACGTGGAACCAGGAAAACAGGGGTGGCTCAGACCACCACCGTTGCCAAGTGGGGTGCCTACTTGGAGCAACGTAGCACCCTTAGTTCAAACCCTTTGAGCACAGAGCTACAACAGGTCCTGGGGCCTGTGGAGCTTGTAGCCCAGGCTGAGCCAAGCACTCTGCCTAGAGGGGAGGACTTGGAGCCCTTGCCCTACAGAGAAGGACAGTCCCCAGTACCTGAGGATGCCTGGTTTACTGATGGTTCTAGTTGGGGAGCTGCGGCCGTTTGGACGCCTATTGGTGTGCAGCCCAAAACAGACACCATTTGGTTTGATACTGGGACGGGTCAGAGTAGCCAGTGGGCTGAGCTATGGGCTGTGTGGATGGTAATCAGCCACGAACCCAGGCCCCTAGTTATTTGTACTGACAGCTGGGCGCTGTTCCGGGGCCTAACGCTGTGGCTCCCTACATGGAAACACCAAAACTGGTTGGTAGGACACCATCCACTGTGGGGTCAAGCCATGTGGCAGGACCTCTGGGACCTAAGGCAGGGAAAGGAGGTGACCATAACACATGTCACAGGTCACTCCCCCGTAGTGTCCCCAGGTAATGATGAAGTAGATACCCTAGCACGGTCCAATGGTTAGAACGGGCTCCTGCCACTGATGTGGCCCATTGGCTGCACAAGAAATTGCAGCACGCTGGAAGCCGAACCATGTGGCAGGTGAGCAGACGCTGGGGTCTGCCTTTGAAATGTCAGGAGATAGCAGATGCCTGCTATGACTGTCATTTGTGCCCAGGACAGCCCCCAAAGGCAGAGGCTCCCCTGGGAGACAGCAGATAACACGAGGGAGGGTGCCCCTCACTCGCTGGCAAGTGGATTACATTGGACCCCTGCCTAAGGCCCGCAATGCGATGTACGCGTTCACAGCAGTGGACACTGCTACGGGGTTGATGTTTGCTTGGGCGTGTCCGGCTGCGGATCAGCGACATACAGTGGTCGCTCTTACACGGCTGTGCGCCTTTATGGGCGCCCCCAAGTCATTGAAAGTGACAGGGGTACCCATTTTACCGGGCAAGAGGTGCAGCGCTGGGCTGCCAGGATGGACGTGCAATGGTTGTTTCATGCTCCGTATAACCCACAAGCAGCTGGCATGATTGAACGCTACAACGGCCTTTTGAAGCAAGGTCTCCGGGTGTCAAAACACCCTCCCACGATGCGTGACTGGGTCTCGCGTCTATGGGATGTCCTGAGAGTCCTGAATGAGAGACCACGGAAGGGAGGACCGGCACCAGTAGAAGCTCTGCTACATCGAACGGCCGCTCCCATTCAATTACAAGTTACCACCAATGAGACTCTGTTAAAGCCAGGCTACGGCAGAAATGGAAACATTTTACTGCCAGCACCCACATGCTTGAAAGCAGGGGAACGGCAGCAATGGACTTGGCCCTGGCAGGTCAAAAGTCCCCACAGTCAGTGGTTGGGCCTGATAGCCCCATGGGGGGCTGGTTTGACCCATGTTTTGCTAGTGACGCCAAGGGTGGTGGCCGAATGGCTACCGCAAGTGACTGTGGAATATGGAGGTCCCAATACCGGGGTGATTTTGCGGGGAACTTACGTGTTCTCGCTATGGCCTGTTCTGCTACATGTTGAAACTACGCAAGGGACCCCAACCACTGCCATAAAGGTCTGGTACCACAAACCGGGAAAGGTGCCAGTGGCAGCGACCCTCCTTTCCCAGGATAAAAAGCTATCATGTATCCTCCCAGATGGAAGGGATTTGCCATTGTTGTTTCCTATGACTACAATTTCTTTCCACCTGTAGGTGCCTATAGGCTAATACAACACAGGGCCCCTCTCAGAAGACGCTTGTTGCGTAGATTGTGAGGTGAGACCCTGGAGGGATGGAGTGTGAGGACAGAGCCAGGAGAGCAGTTTCCAGGCTCTCAGCCTCATGTGAAAGGTGCTGGCTCGGGTAGTAGATGGCCATCAGCTGTGACTAGTTGGCCATCAGCTGTAACCGATTAGCCATTATCCATTAATATAACTGCCATGGCTACGCTGGGAGGGTGGTGGTTGGCAGAGAAGCGGACGGCGAGTTGCGGATCATGTGGCTCCTGCTTCCTGTGTCTCCAACCCAGGCGCCAGAGAGAATATAGTGGTGTGACTCCCCCATCTGTTGGTCCGTGGGTGTTCCTGTTTGGCCTCACCATGTCCTGTGGTCTTGTGCAGGGAGTGGGACCAGAGTCCCTGCATGACAGACAGGTAAGCATCTGATGATGAGGGTCCTTCTCCCACCCTCCTGACCTGGGATCCAGATACTCCACGGAAGTGACCCCAAACAGCAACCTCATTTATGGAGGAATAAATTGAGGCTCAGAATCAGAAAAGCTTCCATCAAGGAGCTATACCTCCCCCTCCCGACTGTCCCCTCTGCTCTGCTTTCTAACCCCCAGCCCTGTGCCTGGGCTCCTCTGAGACAGGCTGGGACTTTTCCAAAGGGATTTTACTCGGAAAGTTAGGAGAAAGAACACAGAAATAGAAGAAAAGAACCATTATAGCCTCTTGCTGAAAGGTCACAGGCGTGGGTGGGTGTGGGTGCAGCTGGACTTTGGGAGAGGTTCAGGAGCAATCCCCAGGCCCTGGGCACTACCAGCTTTTCAGAGACCTGTCTCTTGAGTGGAGGTGACCCACAATTGGAGGTACCAGGACCGCAATGTGCCCTGTGAGCTGGGGAACAGTGTCCAGCAAGGCCTGCCCCACAGGAAAACCCTGTCCTCAGGGGCAGAAACATGGGTTGGAGGCCTGGCCTCTCTCTCATCAGCTGTGTGGCCGTGAGCAGGTTCTGAGGTTTCTCTGAGTTGATGTCTCAGTGCAATATGGGTGGAGAACTTGTACCCATGGGGCTCCCACCAGGGTCGAGTCACTCTAGGACTCCCAGTGAACAGCCCTGGGTCATCACCAAGTGGGGGTGGGCCCTCTGTCTCTTGAATTGTGCTTGCCCTTCCCATTTCTAAGTCTCTGACCATAGAAGACACATGGGACAGGAGGCCAGCCGGCAGGCTATCATGAGAGGGGGGAAAGGCCCACGCAGCTAGTTGGGTGCCTCACGGGCTTGAGCTGGGACTCTTATGACCCCACTGCACAGAGGGGAACCCGGGTCTCAGGGGACTAATGACTCAAGAGGTAAACATAGAGGGTTTCCTGAAGGAGGAGCTGGCATCTCTGGGCCCAACTTGACCCATCTGCAGATGGCAGTGGGATACTGCAACATCTCAGGTGTCTTCTAATCTGTTAGGGCTGGATTTTGCTGTTAAAAAATTCTTTTGTTGAAGTCCTAACTCCCAGTAACTCAGAACGTGACTGCATTTGGAGATAGGGTCTTTAAGTGTGATTAAATTGAGGCTAGAAAGGTGGGTCCTAATCCAACATGACCGGTGTCCCTGTAAGAAGAGGAGACACACAGACATGCACAGGAGGACGACCGTGTGAGGTCACAGGGAGAAGACGGCTACCTACAAGCCAAGGACAGAGGCCTCTGCAGAAATCAGCCCTGCACACACCTTGCTCTCTGACTTCCAGTCTCCAGAACTGTGAAAAATACATGTCTGTTGTTTAAGCAGCCCTGCCTGTGCTGCCTGTGCTGCTGTGTTTGGCAGCCCTTGGACACTGAGCCACAAGCTTGTCTCTGTTCTCCCAGCACCCTGTCTAGAGCACGTCCCCTGTTCTGCCCCGCCCACCCGTGGCTCCAGCCCAGGTAGGACAGGCCTGGATCTGTGCTCTTTGGATTTTCCCTAACTTTTTTCCTAGGATGCTAGCAGTGGAATCCCCCCAAAACAGTGTGGAGTCTGCCTTTTCTGGGAAGTCTCAGTGACCCTCCACACAAAATGTCTCCAAGGGAGGAGCAGGGCTGTGTCCCCATTCATTCAGCTCAGGTCCCACCTCCTATGCTCGCACACTGACCCCACTCAGCGAGCCATGGCTCCACAGCAGCCCCGAGTGTAACCCTGTCTGCCGGCAGAGGCCTCTCCTTCGGGCTCCTGAAGCCTCTGCAACATTCCCTCTGCTGTCACTGTGCCCCTCCCACCTTTCTGCTCTCCGGGCTCTGAGGATGAGCTTGGTGGACAGGCCTGGCGCTGGCTCCTCGGTCCTGCACGGAGGGGTCCTGCACGGAGGGCTTGGGTGCTGTGGGCTGGGTGTCCCCTGGTGAGCTGGCGCCTGCTCACTCTGGCCTGGGTTTGACCACAGGAGGAGCTGGTACAGCAGCCCTCTCAGTGCGCTCCCATACTGCTCCGGAGTGCTGCCCTCTCGATCCCTGTCCTATGATCCCTGAACCTCAGCCTGAGCCTGGGCTGCCGGGAATCAAAGGTTGGAGAGATTGCTTCTGGAATGGGAAGGGGTGGGAGCATTTCTGAAAGTGAAAGTGTGGGGGAGAGAGGAGGGTGGGGCTGGGGGTGGGGCCGGTGGGCCCAGTCCGAGTGGACCCAGCTGTCGGTTACTTGCTCTGGCGGCTCCAGAGGCCTCACTGGCTCTGAGGCCCTGCTCGACGACCTGTCCCGGAGGCCCTGTTCTCCCGGGGCCCAGTGGCCATCACTCAGCAGGTATGTTCTGGGCAGGTGAAGCAGGAGGGCCACACGGGAACTTGGGCAGTGGACGGAGACTCTAGGGACTGAGACAATTCCGGTTCTACTAGTGGCTTTCTGGGCCAAGGGCCTCGACTTGGAGCCCAGGCCAGAGTGCCAGCTCAAATCACAGTGGACACACACACACACACACACACACACACACACAAAGCAGATAGACGGACACAGACATGAAGACAGGCCAGAAGGCACAGACCCACACACAGACTCATGGAGAGAACCACTCACAGACCCTCTGAGGCACACACAGGGAGACACACTTAGGCCAACACACACATATGCAAAGCCCATACACACAAAAGTGTGGCCACAGCCACAATCTTACACTCCTACTTTAGCTCTGTTTTCCTTGGGCACCTATCATGTACTAGCTCTGACTAGGGACTAGCTCAGGCCCACTCCCTACCTTGGGGGTGTGGGAGGGTCCTGGTCAAAGGGCAGACACCCCAGCCCCTGTAACTGCCACTCAGTTATGGGGGAAGGTAGCCCAGGGCACAACCAGGCCCAGAGAAGGAGGTGCTGACTGGTCTGGGGCTCAGCTGCTCAGGGAAGTCTTCTTGGAGGAGGAGCCACTTGTGCCAACCCTTGAAGGAATTGGCAGCTAGAGAAGGTAGGAGTGAAGTCACTGCTGGCAGAGGGAACCGCCCGTGCAAAGGTGTGCAGAAGTGAGTGCTCTGGAGTGGTGAGAGTTGGTGTGTGAGTGGGAGAAGCTGGAGGGGCTGGAGAGGAAGGGACTTGAACACCCAGCTAAGGAAGGGGAGTCTGCGCTCCTCTGAGGGTGATGGCAGCCCTGAGGGTTTTATGTTTTGTTGCTATCAAGGGGGAGCCTTTCAAGTACCTTTTTCTAGTAGTCTTTTCTAGGGTGTGAGAAAGCTATTTTCTAAGCAGATGATCATATCTCCTATGAATAAGGACAGTTTTATCAGGTCCTTCCCAACACTTATTATTTTTTGCCTCATCGCCTTAACTAGTTCTTCCAGACAAATGTGGAATAGTATGGTGAGAACACACATACTGTCTTCTTCCTTACTTTCAGGACTCTTAGCTTGCAAGGAGGAGTTCCAAGGGAGGTTTATGTTTCGACAAGACCCCCTCCCCCAGTTGTTCTGAGGATAGGGGACCCAAGAGTCCAGGAAGGAGTGCAATTAGGACCTGTGATCAGGTGATGGAGGATGGCAGGTGGGAGGTAAGAGGGAAATACAGGTTGGCCCAGGGTGCCCGAGGTGGCCAGTTTGGAGCTTTGAAGGATGGAGTGATGGCCCAGGCCCAGGGTGGTGGAGGATGGCAGGTGGGCACTAGGGATGCCAGGGAGGCTGAGGAAGATGGAAGGGCATGTCTAGGAAAAGTGGGAAGAAGCTGAGGTTGGGGGTGGCAAGGAGGAAGCCCGGACCTGGCTTCTTGCTCACAGATAGTGTTGGCCCCAGATGGGAGCTCCCAATGACCTGTCTTCTGGGTGGCCTTTCCACCATCTCACTGGCTCTGCAGCTGCATTGGCCTGAGCTGGAGAGCGTGGGGCCAAAGGCTCAGGCTTGGCCTGGGTTTACTGAGCCTTGAAACTCAGCTAGTGCTGAGCCCAAGGGACAGGGCTTCTGGACACTCAGGACAATGGGGACAGAGAGCCAGAGAGAGAAAAAGAGCCAGAGAGAGGCCCCACGGATATGGGGCAGCAGGTATGGGGCGGGATTAAGGCGGAGTCAGCGGAGAGTTCAGTTCAACAGCTGCTCATGTGGCACCCACCAGGCCAGACCAGGCAGGAGGTGACCCTGACACTGCTGGTTCGTCCCTCCCCCAGGCTAGCTCTAGGGTGACGGGGACGAGGCAAATGGACAGAGGCTCCCAGGCCCGTGAGGAGGCCCCATCAGCACAGGGACAGTCCCGAGTACCTGCTGAGCAGACAGGTGGTGCAGCACAGCCCAAGGATGGCTCGGCGGTGGGAGCACCGGCACCCCTGGGCCCCGAAATCCAGGTCAGATGTGGAGAGCGGGGATGGGGAGGCCGAGCAGCCTGAGCAGAAGCCCGGAGGCTGGACGTCTGGGGGGCTGAGAGGCAGCCCGGGGGGCTGGCTGGGTGCAGGTCAGGGAGGCCCAGAGGGGCGGCTGGAGAAAGTTCGCTCCTGAATGGTGGGTTTTGAATGCCAACTTGTGGGCTTGGCCTTGGCCTCAGGGCTGTGGGGAGCCACAGAGGGTTTAAAGGAGTGATCTGGCTGACTTGTGCTTTGGGAATGTCAAGAATGGCTTGGGAAGCTGTAGGAGCAGGGCCAAAGGGGGCTGAGAGACGAGCCGGAGACCCTACTGGGCCTTCAGTGCAGCTCTGGTTTGGGACGAGGGTGGTGAAACGGGCTGCGTGGGCCCCACGTCTCTGCCTGTGTAACCTCCCAGGAGCCCCAGCCACAAGCTGCCTCTCTTTGCTTCAAAATCTGCCTCCAGGCTTCTGGGGAGACATTCAAGTCTGACCCCACTCCTGGCATTGGGGAGCTGCCCCCACTTGAGTCCTTCTGTTGGGAGAAAGGGTTCCTTGGGCAGCACCCCTGACTTGCTGGTTCTGGGAGATACAGGCGTCCAGCCTCTGCTGCCAGGTTTCCAGACAGACTTAGGCTAGTCAAGGCTCCCCACCCCTGAGCTGTGTGGCTGAAGGCAAGACCCTGCCCCTCTCTGAGCCTGTTTCCTCACCTATGAAACGGGGTGAATAACCCCTGCAGTGTTGTCATAGGGATGTGATTGGTCTGGGCATTGGGCTGGGCACACAGTAGGTGCTCACCCATCTAACACAGCGTTTGGCTTGTCCTTTGCCACATCTCCCTGGTGACAGAGCCTGGAGCACAGCAGGCAAAGCACAGCTGGAACAGCTCTTTTCATCACCATTCCTGCCCCTGCCGGATGCTGAGGGGCGCCAGCGAGGGGGAGTGAGGGGGGTCACAAAGCTCCTGTGACAATGCTCCCTGTCTCGTGTGGGCCAGTCTGAGTCAGGGCAGGGTCCCTGAGTCCTGGAGCCAGGGCACTATGATGACCTGTAGCCGGGGCAGAGCTGATAAGGGCCCCATCAGTCACCTGGGCCTGCCCCACCCTCAGTGGGGCCTCCTTCCTGCTGCCCAGTAGCCTCCGGGGAGGAAGGTAGGCCTCGGCTGACCCCTGCATGTCTGGACCCTGGACAGACATCTCACTGGAGGGTGCGGGTGTGAGGAGGGTCTGGGCCCCGCAGGCCCCAGGCAAACCAAGGCCTGGGGAGCGGCTGTTCCCACCCAATGTCACCCAAGGGTCAGGTGTTGGCTCCAGCCTGGCCTTTGTCCTGGGGGGGAGGGGACCTGGGAATGGGCTGGGGGCTCAGCCTCTAGGTCAGTGACTTCAGCAGTTCCTGTGCTTCCTTTGGCCCTTGTTTCTCCAAGGCTAAAGTGAAACCTTGCTGGCCTAAAGCCTCACCCCACCCCCTTTACACAATTAGGTGGGTGGGAGGTCCCAGCAGGCAGAGAATGTTCTCTCCTCTCTTCTAACCTTAGCTTAACCTAAAGTCAGAAAGTCAAACTCAGCCATGCTGGGCTGAAAGGGGGTGTGGGCAGAACCTGCGGGACCTGGGTGATGAGAACTGGCGCTCTGGGTAGGGCAGGGCCAGTCTCTGATCTGCACCCCCATGCCCTAGGGACCCCCTCCTCAGCCCCTATGGGGTTGGGAAGATGGGGGGCTGAGGGGGAAAAGGGAAGGGGGAGGCGGGAGGAGATGCAATGGGTGAAAAGCTGCCTTGGGAACCCCCAGCTCCTGGTTAAATATAGACCTGTGGCTCCTCCCACTCCCCCACCCCCAGGGGCCTGCAAGGCCCTGATAAGCTGTGGTGGCCTCTGGTGGCCTCCACAAAACCCTCAAGCCTGACCCCACCTCCCGCCAGTTCTGAGATTCCCTGGGAAGGGGGTGGCCTCCCACGCAGGTTCCTGAGAACCCCTTTGAGCAGAAGCAGTTAGGCCTGATGGGCTGAATGGGGGTGAGCTGAGGGCTGTGGGGGTGGTGAACGCTGTGGGGAGTGGTGGGCATTTTAGGCCTCAGGACCTAAGATCCAGGAAGTTCTGGATGTGGTTGCTGGGTCCGGCCCCAGGGACTGTGGGCTGCGGGTTGGGCTGGGCCCCAAAACCTGCACATCCAATTTTCCTCTCCAACTCTAAGGGAGGGTGTGGCCTGGCAGAGCCCATGAGGGCAAGCCCCTGTGGGAGACTCTTGTGAAAGGTGGTGTGAGGGAAGGTTCCCTGGAGATATCACCTACATCTCAGCTCTAGCTGGCACACAGGTGGTTCTGGCCACGAGGGCTGCCTGGGGACACTGTTTTGACAGTCCAGGGCTCACATCCTGGGGGAAGCTTTCCTGACAAACTGCTGGGCCGTGCCAGGCCCCACAATGCTCTCACGTGTTTCTGTGCCTGCTCCCAGGGCTGGGCACCTTTCCCCTCAGGTCCCCTGAGTCTCCTTTTCATCCTCAGTTCTCCTGCTGCCAAGATGCCATCACCTCAGGCAGTGACCTCTGGGCCAGAGCTCCACAGCCCTAAGGAGCCTGTGGAGCCACAGACCCCAGAACGGGGCACTCGTCGGACAAGCAGTGGGGATGTGTGGCCGGGCCTGGGCACCTTTCGGCGGGCTTTCTCCCGGACAAGCCAGCGGGCCTCGGGCAGGACCTCCGAGGAGGAGCTGGGCCTACTAAGGCGCAGCTCCCGCTTCCTGTTGCGGTCCTTACGGCGCGCCCCGGATGACAACCCAGCTGCTGAACCATGCCAGGACACCGCTATACCAGGTCACAGCCCAGAGGTACCCTCCAGGGTCATGGATGGTGTCAGTCAGCAGTGGCCCACTGGGATGGGGCCTGAGGAACTGGAAACTGAGGCAGGTAAGGCTTTCACAAACAACACTAAGCATGGGAGGAAACAGGCGACAGGGTGGAGCAGCCAAGCCCAGGCTTCCTGACAGATTCTCCTCTACAGCCAGCTCCCCAAACCCCTACCCCCTGCACAATTGCATTTAAAATTCTTCCAGCATCTCAACAAGGGGAGCCTGCATTGGGCAGATGAGAAAAGTGAGGCACAAAGCGGTTAAGTGACTTGCCTCAAGTACACAGCTGGGAAATGGAGAAATGGGATTTTAATTCAGATTTGCAGGACTCCAGGACCCTGGCATCTCCACAGCCTACTTCCTGGCTGAACCAGAGTGATGGGCAAGGCCCTGGCCCTCTTAGCGCTCAGGGTCGCAGGGTACACGGGAGCCATGGCTGCCTGCAGGGGAGGTCAGGGAGCTGCTCAGGAAGGACGAGCTGGACTTGGGCCCTGAAGGGGTGTGCAGGTGGAGGCAGAGGGTCCCTAGGGGTCGGGGCTAGCCCAGAGCAGGGAGCAGCACAAAAGGCTGAAGCTGCACACTGGGCCAGGAAACTGGGCACTGCATACTAGCTCACCCAGCCTGAACTCTGACCCCATCGCACCTGCAGTCAGGACTGCCCTTGAGGCCACCAGGTCCAGCTCAGCAGAGCTGAGGGCAGGGAGGATGGGAGCAGGGGCAAAGGTAGGTGCGGTAAACGAGGAAGACAAGGGCTGATCCAAATTACTGTCTTCAGCCAGGCTTGGGGTCCGGGGTTCTGCCTCTTCAAAGGTGATTCGGAGGGATAGTTCTGGCAGTTGGGGATGTTGCCCCTGGAGCAGGCCTTCAGTCGAGCTCTGGGGCTAGGCAACCCAGCTCAAGATGGGTCAGACCCACGCCTCCTGGACTGGTCTCCCTCACTGCGCCTCTCCCTGCCTTGCAAAAAGGCAAATCTGTGGCAGACCTCATAGCTGAGCGGCAGCTGCTGGCGGCCTTCAAACAGCTGCAGCGCCTGGAGGCGCGACTAGTGGCCGAGAAAGCTTCACACACCTTCGAACAGAACCCCACGGGCTTCGCTCGGCGCGCCATGGACGTGTGCCTGCACTACGACGGGCTGGCCGCGGAGATCGCTGCCATCGTGCATGAGACGCTGGGCCCGGACGATGTGGACGCGGCCACGCTGGCAGAGCTGGCCCAAGTGGTGCGCGCTGAAGAGGAGGCCCACCCGATGTCCCCTGCGGACGGCGACTTCCTGTGCACGCCACGCCGCTGGCGCCAGCACTGGGAGGACGCGGTGCGGCGGAGTGCTCAGCGGCGCGTGCAGCAGGCGGGCGCCGGGGAGGCGCCACGGGCAGCCGAGGGGGCATCAGGACTTGCCCAGCTTCTGGCCGAGCTTGGCGGCTTGATTCGCTGCGACCTGCGGAAGGTGCAGTTGGAGGTGCAGCCCGCGTATGCGGCCGCCGGCTTCCCGGCGTGGGAGGCCTACCTGCGCGCCTACCACAGCGCCGTGGCCCAGCGCCTGCAGGAGCTGGCGCGCGACGCCCGTGGCTGTGAGCAGCTCTACATTTTGCTGGACTGGGCCGCCAATGTCTACGGCAGGTGAGGTCTCAGCCAGGGTGCCATGGAGGGCAGGGAGCGGCTGGCACTGCCAACCGAGAGGCTTTCAGGAACCAGCTCTGAGGAGCGCAGGGCACCTTCCCCCAGTCCGCCCTGGGGGAGGGCTGATAATTGGGCGTCAGAGATCCCCGGGGGCCTTTGACATTCTTTCTTCCCGGTTTTAGGCCATGGTGCGCTCCTGCCAGGGTTTTCCTAAGGGACCACCCATGCGTTGGTTCCTGAAACTGGAAAGCGTTGGAGGGGAGGCTCCTACTCCGGCAAGAAGCCCAGTTAGAGAGCCTATACTCGTGCACAATGTGCCTTTGAGCGAATTAGAAAAGGGGACCCCTTCAGGTAGGCCCACAGAAGCTTGTCCGGGCTGGATTTCATCCGCACTCCCCCATTGCACGGACACCTAGGAGCAGGGCACAGGCCATTCCACCTCCAGCTGCGCACGGTGTGATAGGGTGGATTACGTCTCCCGGGCGGCTGAGCGCTTCCCAGCCCCTCACAGGCAGGAGCGTGGGCGGGAGGAGGGTGCCTGAAGTCCTGGGCGCCGTTCATTTGCTGTGTCCTCGGGCAGGTACTCGCCTCTCTTGGGGTTTCTCTGGTGCAGGCTGGATAGTGGCAGGTCCCTGAGCTGTGTGGTCCTGGGGACCCTTAAAGCTCAGTATTGGACGTACCCCCACGGTGAGGGTAGAGATAACTTCGGGGGCAGCCTGGCTGAAGTCCATCTGGACAGCCGTCCTTATGTGTTCCATGCACCCACAGCTGATTGCTAGAGTGCCAGGAAATCCAGCAGTGAGAAGTTGTGGGGCGCGGGGGTGGGGGTGGTGGTACAGAAAGAAGCCTGGAGGGAGGGCTGGGGGGCGGAATGTGTGAACAGAGGAGCAGGTTCAGGACCCCGCGGTGACGGTGACGGCGTTAGGCTTTGAGCGTGGGCAGAGGGGAGTGGGCACAGCCGCTGCCGCATCGGCCCCCGTCTTGCCTTCCAGTCCTAATTTCCTGGGCGCCCCGGACCTGACTCTGTCCACGGAGCCTCTGCCCGCGCTCCTTGCCCCCGAGGTGTGGGCCCGACTGGAGAGCGACTACACCAGCTTCCTAGAGGTTAGGGCGGGGCGGGGCGGGGCCACGCCGGGGGGCGGGGCGGGGCGGGGTCCGGGTTGAGCGCAGCTGCGATCCAGCTGTAGGTGCCCAGGATCGCGGTCCACATGCTGGCGGCGCCTAGGCCTCACCCTGTGGCCTCGGGCGCTGGCTTGTGCCCTGACTGGCTGGCGCTTGTCTCCGAGGCCGCGCGACGGGGCTCGGGAGGTAGGGGACACCCCGAACTCCTTCCTGGGAGGGTCTCACCGCGCCCTCCTCCCCACCCCACACAGACCAAGATCGTGAGCTGCTTCGATAGCATCCTGCAGCTGGAGCAGAGTCGCTGGGCGGACGCCAAGGCCCCTGACGTGCTGCAGGGCCGCTACCACACGCCGCTGTCCATTGACGTCCACATGGTGCGGCCCGAGAGGGGGGCTGAGGAGGGAATTGTTTGGCTTCAGGCGGTGTGTGGTCTCCCTTGCGGAGGGGACACCCAAAGCTATGAAATCCAGTCCCAACCTCCCGTCCCCATTAGAGGGGAGCCTGAGCCCCATGTAGGGCGGGATGGGGGACGCGGGGTGGCAGGCCCAGGCTAGGAGCGCCCGGGCCCAGCTCCTGGCTGGGCAGGTGGCCGGTGGTGCTGGGAGTTGGGAGCGTTGACCTCCCAACTTGGGGGCCGCGGGAAGCTGAAGCTGAGATGGTTAGACAGAGCAGAGCGGCAGGAGACGTTGCTGGAGCTAGATGGAGAACTAGGGGCCTTGGGGTGGAGGGCTCGGACTCCCGCTCAGCGCGTGGCCTCGCGGCAGCTGGTGGCAGAGCACGTGAAGGCGGCTGGGGCCATCTCGGCGGAGTTGGAGGCCACCACCTTGAGGATCTGCGCGCGGGCGCTCGGCCTCTTTGTGCCCAGGTGCGGCGGCATCCTAGGCGGGGGTGAGGTGGGTGGAGTGGCGGGGTCAGCATGTGGACGGTGGTCGTCCCTTTGGGAGGGCCCATCCTGTTTGCTCAGAGTTGGAGATCCCTGGACAAGTGGGAGGGAAGAGCCTTATCCTAAGGCTTGAGGTCTGGGTGGAAACTCGGGGGAAGGACCCGGGGTCGTAGTGCGACCGGGAAGGCTCCCCAAGGCCTCTGCGTCCCCCGCTCCCAGGTTTGAAAAGGCTTTTCTGGAGTCGGAGGCGGTGAATGAGCAGCACCTGGGAGCCAACATCAACGCCTGTGAAGAGCTCAGGTTGGTCTCTCCCGCTGCTCCTCAGGGGCGGTGCCCGGCGCCGCCAGCGGGGGGCGCGCGAGCTCCGGAAACACCGACGCCCAAGGCTCCCGAAGTCTGGCGCGCGCAGTAGTCTGATGTGGTACCCTGGCTTTCCGGCAGGCTTCCCAGGAGGCCTCCAGGCGTGAGCCCCGCGCCCGCCCGGCTGTGGGATCCTCCCTCGGCCCCGCGGGGCTGCGTCCCTGGAAGGGATGTGGGGAGTTTCAAGGCTCAGCAGCAGCCGAGAAGCCCCAGACGTTTTAGTCTGCCTGTTGCCTGCCTAATCCATTTCTGCTACCCTGGGTTCCGATTCTTTCCTCCCTTCATCCCAGCCAGTCTTCTTTTTTGTTAGGACACTCCCTTTTCTGGAAAGCCTTCCGTGACACTCCACTTGGGGCTATGCTGGGGGGTGGGCCTGCCCCCTCTGGGGGAGGCAGGGACCCTCCCTGTGGGCTGGCAGTGGCTGCCCCCCTTCTGTGCCTTCAACCCCGGGCCAAGCCTCAGGGTCACCCCACTGCAATGCATCAGCTACTGCAGGGAAGCCAGCAACTAAGGGCACTGATTACCACTTGCTATCTGGGTACCTTGAGATAAATCACTTCCCTTTTCTTTTTCTCGTTTTCTATCTGTCACGCGGAGATCAGAGCACCTGCTCCCTAGGACCCGGTGCCTTAGAGGACTCCATTCATATTCACTCTTTGTGAGCACGTGTGGTGTGCCAGGCACTGTGCTAGTGCCAGGGTGATGCATTTCACCCCAAGTGCGGTGTCTCCGTGTACAGATGGGAAAGTGGAGGCTTAGGGAAAAAAATGCCACTTGTCCATGGCCATACAGCCAGTATACGCTGGGCCTGGCAGCTGAACCAGGACTGTCTGAATCCAAAGCATGGCCATGATGAAGCACTGCTTCTCTAACACTGTCTTGTCCCTAATCTGTGCTGGGCCCATCTAGTCAACCCCAAGGACCATTCTCCATCCCTTGGTAGGCAGCCTCTGGCCCAGACCCGGATGGAATTTTACCCTACCCTTCTGTGTCCCGGTACTGGGGACTGGGTTTCTTCAACAGTGAAATGGGGACATTGTCATCTTTAGAGAGGCAGTTATGAGGCTCACAGGAGGACACACCCCTACCCACGTGCCAGGCACAGCTGTACTGCAAGGTCCAGGTGGGATGGAAGGTTGAACCAGAGATGCCACAGGGGGGCTCTGCCATGCAGTGGGGTCACCACGACCATCCCTCAGACCTATCTCTCCATGATGGACTCCTGGAGTTTTGGTGTTGTCCCCTCATTTGACTCTGCTCCCAGGGGGTTACTACATTGCATAGTGCCAGGGGCTGCCCTTCACATTAGTCTAACTGAATGGAATTGGTATGGCACCTAGCTTGCATGGCTGTATACCAGGCCTTGCCCCCCAGCCTGCTCCCCCTTGCCCACTTTGTCACCTGTCCTGGACCCTCCCCAGGACCTGTCTTCTGGCGAGGTTCCCAGGAACGTTCGTGGAGCTGGAGAAGCCCCTGGTGGCTGCCACCTGCATCTTCCAGAAGCGGCTGCTCCAGGGTTTGCAGGGTGATGTGCAGGTGATTGGCATGTGCCCTTCTCTCCCCACTTTGCACGTCCAGCAGGTTCCCCTGTGCCCTAGAGTCCTGGGGTCCCAAGTCACAGCGCTCATTTACTCCAGGGGCAGTTTCAGGGATGGACATGGGACCCAGACAAGTTCCCAGTTGCGCAAGGACAGTCAATCTCCACTTCTTGGAGATGGTAGGTCTAAGGAACCAGGACCCTCACCCAGGCCTTTAAGAAGAGGGGCGTCAGATAGCCCCCTAGACTTTCTTCCTGTTGACAGATTGTCATCCCTAGGCCTGAAACACCAATCAGGAGCTATGCACTGGGCTCTGAGGGAGGGTCTAGGGGGTGGTGAGAACATGGTAGAGGATCCTTGGCCCCACCCTTGCCCCCAGCCACTCTTCAGGACCCTGTGCACCAAGGTCTGGCTGACACAGGACACGCTACAGCCTCTCATGGACAAGGTGGTGGCCTTCACCCGCCACCTGGAGCACGTGGCCCCACCCCTCGGGCAGGTATCTAGAAGGGACCAGTCCTGGTGGGGGCATGCCCAGGGTCAGGCCATTGTCCCTGACCTGGACCCTCCCACCAACCAGGAGACTCTGCAGGAGGTGCACCGTTATGTGGTCCGGGAGTACCTGGCACAGGCGCTGAGGCCGCGTGAGCGGTTCCAGGGTGACGAGCGCATGGCTGGCTCCCAGAAGATGGGCCTCGATGCCCAGGCCATTAGCAATACCTTCCAGGGCTTGGTAGGAGCATTGTGTGCTCGCCTCCTGGGGGTGGGGTTTCCTCTGGCCCTTGGGCCCTCCATTGACTCCAGCCCCCATTCTCATTTCAGCTGGGCCCCTGCAAGAGGAGAGGGGTGGGGCCAGGTGGGGGAGGCACTTGGCATATATTTGCATACATTTTGTGGGGTGTGTGGGGAAAGGGCAAGCGTTACAGCTGCATCTGGTGGGCAGGGCCCTTGACCCCCAGCCTTTGGAACTATGGTACCTCCTCCCTACACATACACCCCTCATCGGGCTATGGGTCTCCCACTTGCTGTATGACTCCAGGCAGGACTTCCTAGCCAGGACCTCAGTTTACGCATCTGAGCAGAGAAGGGAAGACACTGCGCTGTGCCATGGGGAGGGATGAGGAATACTGTGCTGTGACCAGTGGGAAGTGGGCTGCAGGAGGGCCAGCGGAGCACTAATGGAGGGATCGCAGGCAGGGGGTGGCAAGGGAGTTCCCAGGGGAGGTGGCCAGCCGGGTACATGTGTCCCTGCCTCCTCAGGGCTCTGAGGCCACGTGGCTGGGACAAGCAATCCCATGCGTGGCTGACATACTGGGCGAGACTCACAAAGACAACATCCAGCTGCACCTGGAGAGGCTCATCCGCAGCTACCCTGACATCAGGTTCGCACCCCACCTGTTCCCCTGGTGTTCTGACAGAATGCCAACGGGCCCTAGGTTTGGGGAATTTGTGCCTTCAGAAGTGTCCCAGGGTGTATAGGTGGGCAGGTGAGAAACCTGAGGGAGACGCTAGCACATTCGAAGGGGTGTGTGTGGGAGGGGGCACTGCACTTCCCTTGTAACCTTTCCCCATGGGCCTCCTCATTCAGTCCTGTGGTGGGATGGGGGGGACCGCTGTCCTCTGCACAGGGTCAGGGCCCCTCATCCGTGTCTGACAGTGGAGACCCTCCCAGCCGTGGGAGTTTGGGGAGAGGCGCAGTCCCCATCTCCAGGGCTTCCTGTCTGGAAGCCCTGGCAGGAGAACGGAGGCTTTGATACCTGGGTGTGTGTTGGGGGAGGGGGGTGAGTAATCCAACCCGTGGAAATCCCAGCCTGAATCTCTCCATGGCCTTGGAGATTCCGGGATGGGGGAAGTGTCAGAAACCCCGGGGCCCAGCCCCTTCCGGGCCCCACCGCTGCCCACAACCCACCCCCAGGGAGAATTCCCTGACCCCAGCCTGGATGGACTCTTTGCCTGTGATTCAGAGTGCTCACCTTCCCGCAGTGCCCTGGGGAATCCCCACCTGCCCCCTCGGGGTTCCTCCGACCTAGGCCCGCCCCGCCCTCCCAGGCTCCGCGCAGGGAGCTGCACAGGGGGTTGGGAACGGGAACCTGCGACTGGCCACGCCCCAAGGTGCCCAGCCTGCGGCCTCCACACTTCCTTTCTTCCTGCTGTCTGGCTGCGGTACCCCTGCACAGTGCTGGCAGGAGGAAGCCCACATGCACCCTGGCCCCCACAGCCCTCTGCACGGCCACCGTGTCCCCTCCCTCACTGCAGGCATGTTTTCTGAACTGCTGCATGAGCTATTTCGCCTGTGGGGGAGCGCCTTCCCCTCTCCACCCGGCTGGCACCGGTCAAGGCCCAGCAGGCCTTCCAGGAGCCGGTTTCTCTTGGCCTCTCTCATTCTCAGCCTCTCTCAGACCAGGCTGTAGGAATGTGGGTACACTCATGCTTCCAGGCCGAGCCGGGGGTTCCCCTCACCTGGGGCTTGGGGTGTCACTGGAGGTGCTGGGTCTGCAGCGAGGGCCCCATGTCTCTGCAGACGGGACCACGTGCTAGCCATCCTGACCCTGCGCCGACTGGGCCGCCGTCGGAACCGGAACCTCCTGCAGCATGCCCAGGACCTGCTGAAGGCTGCGGCTAGGGCGGGCGGCTCGGGGACCTCTGGGGGCCGTGTGCTCTTTGAGGAGATTGACGTGTCCACGTCCGTGGACATGCTCATCACCTGCATCTAGTGCTTCTGGGCCTGCAGCGGGGGCACCTCAGCTGCACTGGGAGGAGGGTCAGGCACTGAACCCCAAGCCAGGGGTCCAGGGAGGCCCTCAGGGCCCTGTCCCCACCCTGAAGCCTAAAGTCATGGAGTTTTCATGCCCAGCTGAGCTTGGCTGCTGAGCCAGAAGGAACAGCAATGATAGAGGCATTTCAGGCATTTGCGGGGGAGGGCTTGGGGGGCAGAGGTTCCCTTCAGTACTGCCCATTAGGGAAAGCCTCCCTGCCTAACTGTCCTGCACCACCCCCAGCCTGAAAGCAAAGAAGAGAATATTTTTTAAATAAATATGAATTAAAATGATGCTCCCTAAGTAGGGGGTAGGGCCAAGTTGGCTGGAAGCAGGTCTGGGTCCCTATGTACCAAGGTGCAGGGCTAGAAGGTTCTGTGGTGACTTCATTTAGTGGATGGTCCTTTCCTGCCCATTGTACCTATGGGGAGACTGAGGCAGGTTCAGAGCTAAGGAGGCTCACACTTATGGCTGCAAAACAGGCTTCAACCCTGGGACCCTGGGTCCACTGCCCTCCTGTGCCAAGTGAGCCTGGCCCAGCAGGGCTGGGCACTGTTCTGTCCTGTTCTAAGCAGGCCTGGGCCCCTGGGAGACAAGAAGAGGCCAAGGTTTGTTCTATAACACAGGGTATTTGGGGAAGAGGGACTTTGCAGTGAAAGTTGTGAGGCTGCTGGGCAAGTGTCACCCATAGAGTGTGTGCATGGGCACTGACCCTACAGGACTCAGCTCACTACAGGGTGCACCTGCTCCCCACCCCACCCCATCCTGTCTCATGAAAAGCTGGCACTGAAATTTGGCTCCAGCCTGTGGGCAAGGCTGCCGGGGAACCCATCTGCACTGGAAACTTCAGGCTTGCCAGGGAGGCTGAGCACTGAGGTGAGAAGATTCATAGGGAGACACTGCAACAGGCAGCAGTAGGTGCCTTTCCCTGACACCCCTCCACTGAACCTACCCCCCCACTGGGCCTGGCCCTGACCATGGCAGTAGTGGGGAGTAGATAACTGTAGGAGGACCAAGGTTCAAAGAGCCCAGCAAAGTTGAGTCTCCCAAGGACAGGACGAGGGTCCTGAAAGGCTGTAGGGCTGGGCAGGTGGGGGACATGTCTCTCCCAGCTCCTTCTGGGCCCACCTCCCTACACGGTGGACAGCCAGTGGGCAGTGCCCAGGCAAGTCGGCCCTACTCTCTACGCCAAGGCTGGAGTGCAGCGCCAGGTCTGGGTCCTGCTGGGGCCCCAGGGCAAGTGGGAGCAGTTGTCAAGGGCTGTGCCCTTCATGGGTACACAGGGGCTAGAGGCTGATGGTGGGGGAAGCGAGAGAGTGTCCAGACCAACCTGAGTGGGGAATCTAGTGGGGTGGACATGGGTGGGGCACGAATGAGGAAGAGGAGAGGTTGTGGTTCTCAGGCTCCAGGGCTGGGGATGGGGCAGGGTGTGTGTGAGTACTGCCACTGAGAAGCAGTCTTTGTGTCAGACGGAAACTGAGGGTAGAGGTTGGCACTGCATGCTAGGCCTTAGCACAGGTGGCCTGGGATCTTCAGTCATGGGGAAGGGAGGTATCAGAGAGGTGCCTCTTTTACTACGGAGGGGCAGGTGATTGACAGGTCAGCCTGACTGCACATGAAAGCCCAGTGGCCTGGGTGAATCTCAGGCGGGGTGGGATGTGGTGGAGTGGGGTATAAAAAGCCTTGATCTGGTCTGGCCTGGCCAGGTTCTCCCCAGGGAACCTCTGCCATGCCTATCTCATGTTTGAGTCATAGACCTGATGGTGGTCTATCAGAGGCTCCTGGCCCTGACCCTAACCCTGACCTGGCCCTGCCTGAGTCACTTGGCTGGAATCCGAGGGTCTTAGGATTGGGTTTCCAAGCCAAGCTGCAGAGGTGGGAAACGTTTAGTCCTAGTGCTACCACTTCCCAGCTGTGAGTCTGTAGGCAAGTTCCTTTACCTCTCCGTGCCTCAGTCTTTCTAGCTGCGAAACGGGAGTACTGACTGACTCCCATCCTGAGCAGGATGAAGTAAGTGCCAGCCATAAAGCCAAACCCCTGTCCCCCGGTGACCTGTGTTCCCAAGGGCCTGGCCAAGCAGTAGTCTGCAACAAAAAGCTGAGAAGACCCTGGGTACAGACGTGGGGAAACTGAGTGGCAGCAGAGCCTGAAGTGGGTGGGGTCAGCATGTGGGGAGGCCCCCAGGAGGAGGCTGAGCAGCCTCCTTCAAGTTGCAGTGGGAAGGATTTAAGCTGGGACCCAGGGATGTCCTCCTGAGCATTTCTAGGCCCAGAGACAGGAAGTCAGCATTTTCCTGGCAGGACCCTCTGTGCCCAGGCAGGTATGTGTGCCCTGGTGTGTGTTCCTGTGAGCCCAGCAGTGCCTTGGGGCTGGGGTCAGCTTCTCAAGGCCAAGTCGGGATGAGCAGGAGGCCAGACCACAGCTCCTAACGTGGGTGCAGTCCAGGAGGCTTGGTACCCTAGAGCTGGCCGAGAGGCAGGGGACACCCTGGCATGGTTCAGACCCAGGGCCATTCTGCGCCGAGGGGTGGGGGCTGTGCCCATGACTCTGCCAACCTCCCTGCCTACCAGGTCTTTGGAGGCCTTGCAAAGAGCTCAGAGTATTTGACCATCCTGTTGCCCAGGCTAAGCACGGGGGAGGGGCCTGGCTCTCAGAGCTGCTTCCAGACATGTTGATCAGGTTGTCTGGCTGATAAGGAAGTGTGTGCGTGTGTGCGTGTGTGCGTGTGTGTGTTCCTGGAATGTGCAGCCCCTGTCAGCACCCCAGGGATGGAGGGACCTTGCCCAGTGTCTGTGTTCTCTGGTGGAGCAGGATACCCTGGGACCATCTTATCTGTCCCCTGAGCTCAGGTCCCAGGCCCCACCAGCTGGTCCCAGTCCTGCCTCTGCCTGGCCACCCTCTTCCCCTGCATGGCTCCCCTCTTCCCTCTCTGCTCAGGTTGGCTTCTGTCCCAATGCCCATGTTTCCTGGGCTCCTTCATGGACTGGGGATTCCCTCTGCTCTCTGTGTCTGAGCCTGTGGGTCCTTGAGGGGAGACCCACTCTGAGAACTTTCTGGGGCTCCAGCCCAGGCCTGGCCAGGAGGGTCAGCCTGTCCAAGGCCGGTTCACAGGTCCAGGCACGTAACGATCCACGCATGCCAGCCCAGGACAGGCCCGGGGTGACAGAAGGGGACTTGAGTGTCTACCCTAGCTCGGCCTGGGGCTTGCGTCCTCTGTGGGCACCTCTCCCGGCTGGTCCTACGAGGGCTGGTGCTCAGGCCCAGCCCCTGTGTGAGTGTGTCGTGCTGGACGAGCCCACAGGGCCCTGCCCCATAGGAGCGTGTTCAGATGCTTTGCTCTCTGAGGCTCAGTGTCCCTGTCTACAGCACGGGGAGGAGCACCCAGCAGGCATGAGGCTCAGGGGTAAATGAGAGCCTAGTCCCAAGGCCATGCTGTGAGTGGCAGTCAGCATGTCACCTCCGTGCCTGCACAGCCGCTCCCTCTTCCTTCCTTGCCTGGTGACCCAGGCCCTTTCCTTCCTGGCCCTGGTCCCCATGGGCTCTGTACCCAGGAGCAGCCACCTCAGCAGCTGGGGTTTGGTCTTTGCAGGTCCCCTCAGCACTGCCTGGGAGGGGAGAGGAGGCTGATGGTTCCCAGGGCCACCTGCCGTCCCCAGTCCCACTTCCTATTTTGCTACCACAAGTCCCTTTGGAAACCCCAGCGGATCAGTGGGGGCCTCCCGCCAGGGTGAGTGTCTGTTCATCATTCACGCTCAGGCTCAGGGGCTGAGGGACCGGGCCCAGGCCCCAGCTAGTCTGTGTGAGTGCTGAGCAGTGAGCCTGAGCTGGGCATTGTGACTAGACGGCAGAGCTCCAGGTCCGGGCATCAAGCCCCACTAGGTGGCAGTGCAGGCTCCCCACCTTGTAAGGGACGTGCTGATAACCAGAAACCCCCATGGGTGAGTGCCACCAGGGTCTCAGCCAGGCCTCCCTGAGACCCCTGGTCCAGTGAAGTGCTTGGAGGGGATGGAAACGTGGACAAGTCAGGCCCACTCCTCTCCTGGGACCCCTGGGGCCTGGACCAGCCATTGCAAAGGTCCTTCCACCTTTCAAGGCCCTGGGTCTGTCTGCACATACATCCACACACCTCTTCGAGGCTTGTAAAATTGGTGAAATGTCTTCATTTTTAACTCCAGTAATGTTTTGGATAGTGACACATTCACCTAGTTCAAAATTACAAAGGTACAGAAAGGATATGAGGTGAAAAGGCTCCTTATTCCCATCTCCTGTGTCCTTCCCCCAAAGCAACCAGGGTTCCTCCCAGAACACCTGAGTCTGTAAAAAGCTTTGCTCATTCAAGGAATGCACCCGAAGGGTGAAGTTTCAGGCATGGGGAGGAGCCTGTTTTTGCTGAGGTGGTTGGGATGGAGGATGGGGCAGTCCTTTTTGAGCCCTGTAAGAACTAAAGCTCTTAGATTGATAGTTCCCCAAGTCATGGCCTCTAAGGAAAGAGAAATGTCAGGAACAGTCTTGCTGACTCTCGGGTGCGCGCTGTGTGCTGGGCTCTGCTCAGTGGTTTAGGCTTTCCTCCTTCCCGTGGACTTGGCGCAGGGGTTAAGACTTAGCTTCTGGTTTCAGACATTTCTGATCTGTGATTCCAGCTCAGGCCCGGAAAGACAAGAGTGACACGTGCCATCTTGCATCATCACCAAAAGCCACTGTTAAAGGCCAAGCCCTTTTAGGAGAGAAGCAGGCCCCCGGGCTGGCATGGAGAGTCCTCAATGCCGTGGAAGGACAGTTCCTCCAGGAAGCCCTCCTTGAAAGACCACCATTATTGGGATTCTGTTGCCCCATGGGTTCTGCAGAAGCCGTTTCCCCTTAGGCCTCAGTTTCCCCATCTGTCTGACACAGAAAGGAGTGTGTGGCCTGGCTTCCTCCTGGGAGGAGGGGAAGGAGCTGATAACAAGTAAACATCGTCATGTGCGGCCAGTGCCCTCATGGAAGAGCACCCCTTGAGGGTGGTTCCTCATCAGCTGTCCTGGCCATCCCGGAGTCCTTGGGGAGGTCAGCAGACTCTGACCCAGGTCTGGTGCAGCTGCAAATGACCCTGAGCAAGTGACTTCTCTTGGGGAAGGCTAGGTGGCAGCAGGGACCCCAGCCTCAAGGCTTCAACCTGTGTGTCGGCTTACTCGTCTGAGACTCAGTTTCCTCATCTGTCAACAGGGGATACAATGGGTCTGCCCCGGACAGTTAGTGAATGGGACAACCCCAGGAAAAAGGAGGCCCCAGAAGGGTCCCAGGTCAGGTGATGGCGTGAGAAGGAAAGGGAGAAACAAGACTGGGGAGCCTGGGCTGGGGCAGTGGGAAGTGCAAGTCATTTCACAGAGGGAAGTGAGACAGGCCCATGGGGGAGGGACTGGGTGACATCCTGGAGTGCCCTGGTCTCCTAATCCTGGGGAGCCACCCTTGTGACCAAGGCCAGTGGCCAACCTTCTGGCCAAGTCTCCCTGGTATAGCAAGGCCCACTGACCTACAGCCCCTTCTTTCTTGTGAGATCCACCCTCCCCTTTGCATCTGCTGACCCCTGTGCCCCCAAATACACCCCCTGCTGCCTTCAACTCCTTTTCCAGAGAGCTTCTCTTCAGAGGCTCTCAGAATGCCCCTCGACGGTATAGATTGAGGACGGTTAATCATACACCACCCCACATGGCTGGGCTCGCCCAGAGGGCAAGGGTGAAGAATCAATTAAGAAACAAGATCATGAAATATTGGGAAATCTTTGTGTTTTTGTTTTTTGTTTGTTTTTTTCCAAAGATAAAAAGGAGTAGAGGGATAAAAAGGAGTAAAACCTTCCATTTCTGCATCTAAGTTGTCTGGCCTGGCAGTCCTTCCTCGTGTCTGTCTTAAATACATCAAGCTGCATTTCCGACTTTGATCAACATTTGGGGGAAGCAAAATAGTACATGCTGAGTGACCAGGCTCTCAGCTCCACCACTGACTGGCACATGACTGGACCTACCTGTGCCTCAGTTTCCTCATCTGTGAAAAGGGGATAATTAAGAAGTACCCGTTTCATAAGATTGCCTAATGAGAACAATTAATGCATGCAAAACATTCAGAACAGAGCCTGGCACCTGTGGAAGTCAACAAGTCAGCTGTTTCCCCAAAAAAACTGAAAGCAGGACTGGAAGGTGTCTGTGCTCCTGTATTCTTAGTAGCGTTATTCACAGTTGCAGGTGGTAGCAACCCAAGTGTCCATTGACAGGTACATGGATAAACAATGGAATATTATTCAACATGAAAAAGGAAGGAGGCCCGGCCCGATGGCTCAGTCGGTTGGAGCTCCTTGCTCCTGACTCCCAAGGCTGCCAGTTCGATTCCCACATGGGCCAGTGGGCTCTCAACCACAAGGTTGCCAGTTCAATTCCTCGACTCCCGCAAGGGATGGTGGGCTCTGCCCCCTGCAACTAACAACAGCAACTGGACCTGGAACCGAGCTGCGCCCTCCACAGCTAAGACTGAAAGGACAACAACTTGACTTGGAAAAAAGTCCTGGAAGTACACACTGTTCCCCAACAAAGTTCTGTTCCCCTTCCCCAATAAAATCTTTAAAAAAAAAAAGAAAAAGAAAAAGGAAGGAGATTTTGACAGAGGTTACGACATGGATGGACCTTGGGGACATTCTGCTGAGTGAAATAAGCCAGTCACAAAAGGACAAATCCTGTGTGGTTCCACTTCTTTGAGATACTTAGAATGCCAGTAGTCAAATGTATAGAGACAGAGCAGAGATAGAATTGTGGTTGCGAGGGAAAATGAGGAATTAATGTTGAATGAGTTTCAGTTTTGCAAAGTGAAAACAGTTGTGGAAATGGACAGTGGTGATGGTTTCATAACAACATAAATGTAATTAATGCCACTGAACTGTACACTTAAAATGGTCAAAATGATCAATTTTTTTTAACGTATGTTTTGCCACAATTTTTTTTAAAAGTCAGCTGTCACTTCTGAGCAGAGGGAAGGGAGGTGGCATCACATGTGTCCTGGCACCAAGGTCTTGCTTTGCGTGTGAGCACATGACCACGGCTCTGGGCTTGCCTCGGGGTCTACTGCTGCCCTCCCAGGGGAGGTGGGAAATGGGACAGCAGCGGACAGGATCCCAACCAGCTCCCAGATCATTTCCTGCTGAGAGTGCTCTGGGCTGGCCTTTGACTCCCTCTGGAAGTGTCTTGCTTCATCTGTCAAAGAGGTAAGAATAGCTCCTGCCCTGTCAGCACCTCTGGTTGTTATCCCTCCGCTCGCCATGCAGTCCCATTTTCAGAGGATTTCCCCTGTGATTCACGCTTTGAATTCATGCCCCTTGACCCTAGTGCCTTACGTCAAGGAAAGGGAAAGTGACTGATGCCACCCTGGCCCTGACAACCGCTCAGGTGAAGCCATCAAGAGGGGTGCAGGTGGCAGGGGCATCCGGGGACAAGGTCAGCTGGCATCCAGCACTTGCTCTGAGAAGTGTCCTTCCTGGATTAGGATCAGGATCAGGGCTTAGAGCGGAGGGTGGGGTCTACGGGCCTGACCACCTCCCCTGCCCCTCGTGACCCAGAAAGCTTCAAATTCTCCAGTGTCCCAATGTGTTTGGACTTAGGAGTGGAGGCCTGACAGGAAAGCACCATTTGTACAATGAGGCCAGAGCAGGCACTGAGCCAGGACCCCTTGGATTCTCTAATTCTCATCCCCGTGGGCCTCCCTCTCGCTGGATGAACTTGGGCGGGAGGGGGCTGGCCTTCCGTTTCCCCATCTGTGCACTGGGGAGCAGATGCAATGACCCTCCCAGGCTTGGGGCACTCAGGCTTTATTGGCTCATCTGAAAAATGTCATCCCCAGGCATCAGTGGGAGAAGGGGTGGAGTCCATCTTACTGCCAACCTCCTGAAGCCCCTTTCCCCCCCACCTCCACTAGCTCCCTGGGACAGGGCTGATGTCCAAACCAAAACCCTTAACCACCACTCCCAAAGAGGAAGTCCTCAGTCCCAAGGGACACCCCCAGCTCTGCTCCCCTCCCTCCCTCCCTCCCCACTCTGCCATCTCTCCCAGCCTGAGGGGGGGACTGGGGAACCAACGATTGGGGGGGGTGGAGGGGGGAGAGGGTTGGGGAGCAAACAAAAGGGAGGGAGGAGCAGAGGCTCTAGCAAGAAGCAATAAGGAAGCTGGTGTTCAACCGGGAAATTCCTGAATGACCCGTTCTTTCCAGAGGGCAGGAATTCCTAGGATGTGAAATAGGGAAGGTGGTGAGCGGCCAAAGGGTGCTTTTCGCCAGTACCCTCTGCCTGCCCCATGACAGACCCAGAGAAACAGGGTTTAGATGGGGAAACTGAGGCCCAGAAAGTGGTGTGACCTTCTCAAGGTCACACCAAGTGAGGTCGGAGCTGGGCTGAGTGAAGATCAAGCCTGAGCTGTTCGGGTCTTGTTCTTGTGCCTCCAGGAGCCGGCCCTGGCTCAGCCCAGATCCCAGAAAGGGAAGGTGCTGGAGTAGGAGTTCTCCAGACCTGGGGGTGAATTCTCACTCTGCCGTTACTACCGGTGTGATGTCTGGCAAGTCACTTCACCTTTCTGAGCCATTTCCCCATTTCAAGCAAGGCTTGATGATGAGAGTGTAGACGGCACACAGCACAGCGGCTTTGTGGATAGGTGAGCACCGGTGCAGTCCCCTTTCCCTAAGGGAACCTCCTCCAGGAAGGCCCCCTCCCCATGCTTTGCGGCCACAGTGACACCCAGAGTAGGAACGCTCTCCCCAGAGGGGCAATCCTTGCTCCTTGCCGGGCAGAAGGAGTTAAGGTGAGACCATCCTGGCACCCCATGAGGTGGGGAGAGGGTTCCCGGAGCTGGGGTCGGTTCTGGCTCTGTGACGCGGAAATGGGTCCTGAGCCCGGGGCCCCTTCCAGCCAGCCAATCAGAAGACGTCGTCGGACAATGGATCAACACCAGGCCCATCCTGGTCGGTCCTGGGTTCAGGTCCCTGCGCCCTCCATACCCGGGCAACGCTCAGCCAGTCGTACCATCCGGCACCCGCCGCCGCCCCCCCCGCCCCCCCCCCCGCCGGATGGTGGGAGGTAGTGACCCACCCCCACCCCTACCCCCACCCCACACCACCCTGTTGGACAGCGGCAGCATCGCCTCGAGGGGGCGCGCACAACCCTCCACACTAGCCTAAGCCTTCCCCGCGGGCTTTCCAAGGTTGCAGCGAGCTGGGCGGGCCGGCGGGGCGGGGTCTGTGACTATTTCAGGCGGCTCCGGGTTCTCTCTGGACGTCTGCGGCCCGGCCGACACAGTAAGTGACTTCTACCCACCGGGCGTCCGTCCCCACCGCTCCGCGCGTCGGCCCGTCCGCCCGGTCTGCAGTTTCTGGCCCGACCCACCAAGACAGCGGCGGGCCCTGCGGAGGGGACCAAGGGGGCGGGTCGCTGCAAGGGTTCCAGACCTACTGTAGCCCGACTTCTAGGGTAACTGAGGCGCCTGCCCCAGCGGCGGCGCGTGAGAACGCACAGGGCCCGAGTTTAGCGCTTCCAGCTCTGGGTCCTGGAAAAGGCAGGGAGGGAGGCGCTGCGGGGAAAGGCGCAGGGGTCTCCCCTCCATTTGCAGTAGAAAGGCTGAGGCCCACGGAGGGGAGAGAAGCTGGCTGTGTGCCGAGGCCGAGTCACTTCACGTGCTGTGCCTGGGCGTCCTCATCTGAGGGATGGGTATGCGCCCTCCCCATCCCGCCTGTGGCACAGAGGCCATGGGAGGCTATGGACCTGAGCCCTGACCAGGGAAGGAGGGTGAGGTGTCTGTGTGCCTGAGGAGAAGCTGGGGGACCTGGGAAGATTGGAGGGGTGTCACTATTGGGCCACAGGCAATGGCCACACCATGACTCTGAGCAGACCACTTATCTCTATGTGCCCAGACTAGAGCCCAAGCTTAATGCAATGCTTCTCCTGTCCTCCTCTGCTGTACTGGGCACCAACATTGGCCTGACAGACACAGGGACACAGGACACAGGTCTTTACAGAGGCCCAGCTAGTGGCAATGCTTGGCTGTGTGGTTTTGCCTCATCCTCTTAGCAGCACCGTGAGGGCGACAAGGGCTGCAGGACCTTGAAGGGTGAGGAGGATTTTGTGTCCAAGAGGCGAGGAGGCAGCGATGCCATGCAGGGACCTGCAAGAGCAAAGTCTGGAGGTCAGATGGAGCCTAGCATGTGTGGAGCTGGGGTTAGTGAGGCTGGGGGCAGCACTGCTGGTCAGGATGGCCCTGTCCCTCACTCCAGCAGGAGCGCAGAGGTGGGGCCTGGCCACACAGGGCAGGGTTTAGCAGCCCCAGCCAGCTTGTCACGCTGGCTCCTATGGGTGCGCAGTATGAAAATGGGGTGGACTGGGAGGGGAACCTGCGGCACTATGTGGGCAGGGTGGGAGGGCCCAGTGGCCTCACATCGAGGGAAGTTGGTTTGGAGGCTCCCTAGTGCTCCGTTTGGTTCTGTAGTGGAACTTCCAGTCCAAATGGCACAAGGGAAGCAACTGTAGGACTCTGCCCAGGGCACCTGGTGAAGCTAGTAGGAATGGGGGCAACCCAGGCTCCCTGGCCCCCAAGTGACTATGGCCAAGTTTGGGTGTTTGGGATGAGCTGCTGGGGATATGGGACAAGGTAGGTGGGCTGATGGGGAGGCAGCAGGGCTCTGGAAAGTCTGACAGGTCTAATCTGAACCTCCACTCCTGCTGTATGCTCGAGCCAAGCCCCCCACCCTTCAATTTGTTCTGGAAGGTCGATCATCCCATCTGCCTGGCAGGGCCGTTGCAGGGGTGAATCAAAGTCATCATATTACATGAGTCATGACTTGGTATATTTGCTCTTGGGTGGTAGAGCGGGCACTATGGTTGTAGGTCACCCCGGTTACCAGGAAGGCCCGGCCCTGTCTGCTTCCCATTCCCAGCCCTGCCTTGTTCGCTGCCTTGGAGTCAGTCATGTTCCCGTCCACTGACCCTGGCCTTGCTCTGACAATGGTCCAGGTGCCGGGAGGGTACTTCTGGGCACCGGGGGAGGAGGGGTGCGGGTCCTTGCAGCTTGCAAGGTGGTGGGGAACACGGCAGCAGGGGAATCCAGAGCCAGGTGATGAGTTCCAAGCCCAAGCTGGTGGCCATAGGGGCATTTTAAGCCTCCCTGAGTCAGTTTTGTGAGATGAGGAAAATAACATTCCTCCCGGATGGGAGTGAGGAAGTGATGGGGTGGACACCCAGGAAGGGCACAATAAGTGGGAGCTGTTGTGATGATGATGTCACCCTGTTTGGGAGCAGCAGGCTGAAGCAGGAGCCAGGAAGCCTGGGTTCCCGGCCTGAGTTACTGTGTGACCACAGGCAGTCCAGGGTCTTACGGGCCCTTGTCTCCACCGCATGTGAAAGGCTCTCTGAAGTCCTTTCCCACCCACTGGAGTTTGAGATGGTTTCTGTAGACAGAGCCCCAAGGCCAGGATAGGGGTCAGGCTCTGCTGACCTCGTGGTCCCGGCAGGGACAGCCATGTTTCTGCTCACAGCATCCCTTTGGGACCCCACAGCCAGGCAAGACCGGAGAAGAACCAGGCAAGATGGAGGGTCGGGCCGGGGCTGGATCTGTGCCTCAGCCCAGCTTCTGTTGCTCTGTGACCTTTCTGGGCCTCTGTTCTTGCTCTGTGCATGGGACAGCAGCAGCCCATGCTGTGCCTGCCCGCCCCCAGGTTTTCCTGGGATCCAGGGTGTACTCATGCCCTGCAGGTTCCCGGCCCAAAGGGTGGGCTGTCAAGGAAGGATTTGCGAAAATGAAGTGAAGGCCCCCCATCTGGGAGGCTGGGAATCCTCAGTTTCTTCTGTATTCAGGCAGTTCTGGGAGGTCCTGAGGGGGATTGGAAGAGGAGCTGTGGGCACTGAGAAACGTGTCCGGGGAGGGAGCTGAGTTGGTGCCCATATGGGCCAGGAGAAGGCCAGAGCCCTGGCAGTCATATGGGTGACAGCAGAGCAAACACGCTGAGTGCTGCCACCGTGACTGTGTGTTCGGGCCTGGGAGCCTGGAGCCAGCGCCTTGCGCTGTGATTGCTGACCCTTTCGTTGTCCTGTCCTTGCCAACCTGCAGGCCTGAGCTGGAGGGATGCTGAAGATAATGACCTTCTTCCAAGGCCTTCCAGGCCAGCAGCCTGCTCCAGGGACCCTTGACTTCCCCGGAAACCCCCAGAAGTTGCCGTCTACGTCAGAGGTGGACTCAGAGGCCTCCATGTCAGAAGCCTCCTCTGAGGACCTGGTGCCACAGCTGGGGAGGGATGAGGAAGAGACTGCCAAGAAGAAGAAGCCAAAAGTCCTGGCCAACGTGTTCAGCGTCTTCACCAAAGGGAGGAAGAAGAAGGGCCCACCCAGTTCCTCAGAGCCAGAGGGCAAGAATGAGTCCCAGCCCGGGCTGGAGGACCGGTTGCCCACAGGTAGGATGGTGCCCCACGCAGGGAGGGGTCCTCTGTCAGAGCCGGCCAAGGCGCTGGGCAGGGCTGGGGCTCACCCAGTGGATGGCTTGCGCACCCAGGACACAGAGCGGGCAGGGGCCATGGCTTTGGAGGTGTCACCCCTCACGGTTTCCACATGCACCCCCTACCTAATCTTGGAGGCAGGAGTAAGCCGACTGGGCTCCCATCCCATCTGGGACACGACTGGCCTCTTTGGGCACATCACTTAGCCTTTTCGGCTCTCAGCCTCCTGTCCTGTGGGCGCCATGGGAGCTGAGCTGTCCCCACCGCCCCCTTGCCCGTGGCCGGGCCGCGCTGACGCAGTGTCCCATCCTCGCAGTGGAGGAGCTCAAGGCCGACCTGGAACGAGGGCAGCTGGAGGCGGCGCGGCCGCTGCTGGCGCTGGAGCGGGAGCTGCAGGCGGTGGCGGCTGCGGGCGGCGCAGCCGAGGAGGAGCTGGTGTGGCGCCAGAGCAAGGTGGAGGCGCTGTATGTGCTGCTGCGCGACCAGGTGCTCGGCCTGCTGCGCCGGCCACTGGAGGCGCCGCCTGAGCGGCTGCGCCAGGCGCTGGCAGTGCTGGCCGAGCAGGAGCGCGAGGACCAGTGCGCGGTGACCGCGGAGCCCAGGCCCTCGGCCCTGGTGGCCACGCGCCCTCGGCACTGGCTGCAGCTCTGGCGGCGTGACCTGGCGCAGGTGGCCGAGGAGCGCCTGGGCCGGCCTCCAGCCGCACACGCCGAGGGCCACTCGGAGGCCGAGCGCACCTTCCTGCACATGGGCCGCACCATGAAGGAGGACCTGGAGGCCGTGGTGGATCGGCTGAAGCCGCTGTTCCCCGCCGAGTTCCGTGTCGTGGCCGCCTACGCCCAGAGCTACCACCAGCACTTCGCCGCCCAGCTGACGGCCATGGCGCAGTTCGAGCTGTGCGAGCGCGACACCTACATGCTGCTGGTCTGGGTGCAGAATCTCTACCCCAAGTGAGCAGGCGGCAGTGGGCAGGGAGAGGCCGGGGCTGAGGGGGCGGTTATTCTGCGCATGCAGCGGGTTCAGCCAGCTCAGTGCAGGCAGGGTCCTGCGCTGGGTCTGCTTTGCACTTGGTATCCTTCATTTCCTGGGCCTCAGCGCTTGGGGCAACTGAGGTGTGCAGAATGGCAAGCACTTCGTTAATAATGAACTGGGTAGGGGATGGGCAGACAGTGACCATCCAGAGCAGGAAGGGGTCGAGGAGGAACTGTGGGCACCCAGAGCAGGAGACCTCACCTGGCCTGAGTCAGTGAAGGAAGCCAGCCCGGAGGAGGAGGTGCCAGATAGATTAGGATTCCCTCTGCTGTAGGAGCCAACGCTCCAGCTCAGGGCAGCTCCCAGTCTAATAGCAGTAAGGGAGTCAAGCAAGGCGGGGAGAGGGCAGGACAGGAAGAAGGCAGTGGGAGGATGTTGTTCCCGCAGAGGAGGCTGAGCCATGAGGCATTCTGGGAGCTGTGCAGATCTTGTCAATGTTTGGATTTATGGATACGCTATGCGGGCCCTCCCAGGCAGCACAGGCAGCAGGGGTGGGGTAGGGCCACGTAGCCCCTTGGAAAGATCCCTGTTGTACAGCGTCACCCAGTGAACCCGCGGCTGAGCTGGGTTCTGGCCACCAAGGCCTAGAGCTCCTCAGGTGGGGACTGGCTGTGCCAGCAGAGGGTACCTGGTACTGGTGGGTACAGCCTCAGGTGTCCCTTGATTTACCCATACTCTGTGGGTCGCTGAGCATGCCCGTCATTTGCACAAGCTGGGTGGGCAGAGGCTGCAGTGTAGAAATGCTTTCAGTAGAGAAGGCCAGGGGTTCCTTCCTACAAGCGCTGACTCCAGCCCCAAGTATAAAGCCTGCAGGAAGCCTGAGGCTATAGACAGAGGGAGCAGTGTCTGAAGGTCTCAGGGACACATCTGGGGAGCCAGTGGGCTCAGTTGATGCTGGTGGGTCAGCCTCCAGCAGGGGACTGGAGAAGGGCTCTGGGGGGTAGTGGGCGAGGAGTCAGCAGGGCATCAGGAAATTGGCACAGGGCAGGGGCTTCGGGAGAGACAGGCCAACGCTGAGCCAGTTCCTTCTTGCCTGTCCTGACTCACCAGGAAATGCTGGGCACTCACACCTCTGCCACTCAGCCTTCCTGCCCCAGTGAGGTGGGGGCTTTTAGCCTGTGGCCCACTGGGGGCAGCACAGCAAGAAAGTGGGGCCAGCTGGGCATTGAGCCTTGGAGAAGGAGGGTCCAAGTTCAGGGAACAAAGGGACACTGTGCTCAGGCTGGGAAAGGCGCAGAGAAGGCCACTCTTGAGCCTCCAGGCAGACAAAGGCCCCTGAGGAAGTGCCAGGGCTGGGCCATCCCTGGGAGCTCCAGGACCCTGCAGAGGCGTCAAAAGACTGGATGGAGATGCCTCCACAGAGCAGTTGGGGAGGCAGCCTTTCCCACTTGGACTGGCCACCTTCTGTGGGCTTCAGGGCCGGCCTGGAAGGGCTGGAATTGCAATGGGAGGTCAGGGTGGGAAGGAGGCAGAGAGCGGGCTGGCTGGGCTCAGGCTGCTGCCACACAGAGGGAGGTAGTTCATCTGTGTGAGAGGGAAGAGGTTAGAGCTGGGAGATCAGATTTGAAGGAGGAGATGAGCAGGTTCTGCCTGCTGAGTGGAGGGATTATTGGGGGCAAGGGCAGAAGCAGGGAGGCCTGGGAGGAGACTCCTGCAATGAGCCAGGCCAGAGATGGGGTGGCTGGGCCTCAGGCCTGTGTGTCTGGAGGCTGATCAGTGCGGGGAGAGGAGAGGATATTTTGGAGCTGCTGTGGATGGAGGAATAAGTATAAGAGGAAGCAGGATGGTTCCAAGGTTTTTGAACTGAACCAAACTGAGCAGATGGAGGACAGGTCATCTGAGATAAAGAAATGGATGGGGGAAGATGGGAGGAGACAAGTGAGTTCAGAGCCCACAGAGACTCGGCCTGAGGACGTGTGCTCTTGATATAAGGGATGGCATCGGGTGGGGCCATTTTCTTCATGCCTGCCCCCTCTGGCCACAGTGACATCATCAACAGTCCCAAGCTGGCTGGCGAGCTGAAGGAGGTCAGCCTGGGGAGCCTCCTTCCCCCCAACCAGATCCGGCTGCTGGAGGCCACGTTCCTGTCCAACGAGGTGGTGAGTCCAGTGCCAGAGCCGGGGCAAGGGAGGGGCAGGAAGGCAGCGGAGGGGAGGCTCCGGGACAGACTGGACGTGGGCAAGGAGCTTGACAGGGCAGGGCAATGGGCTCCGTGCTGCCCTAACTTGTCCGTCCTCCCCGCCCAGAACAGTGTGCAGGAACTGATGGCCCGCGCCCTGGAGCTAGAGTCACAGCGCTGGGCCCAGGATGTGGCCCCCCAGAGGCTGGATGGCCACTGTCACAGTGAGCTGGCTATTGACATCATCCAGGTAGCATAGCCCCCCCCTTGTGCACATGGACAGCTGGGCGTGAGCCGGGCATGCGTGCTGCCCATCCCTGTGTATGCACGCATGCCCAGCCCTGAGCCCCCAGCCCTGCCCCCGCCCCAGTCCTGGTGGGCCCCCGCTCAGCGCACCCTCCACCTCTGCAGATCATCTCCCAGGGCCAGGCCAAGGCCGAGAGCATCACCCTGGACCTGGGCATGCACATAAAGCATATGCTGCTGACGGAGCTGGCTGCATTCCTCAGGAGGTGGGTGTGTGTGCTCGCAAGCACTGAGGGGCTTGCAGCCACCTTCCTTGTGCCCCAGGTGGGGATCCAAGGCAGATCAGCGCCCCATCCCGGCCCCGAGGGTGTCTGTCCCAACTGGGCACTGAGAGCCTCCACCCTACTCAGCAAAGCTCCCAGCAGAGCACCCCCAGCTGTGCTAAGAGGATGTCCCACAAGGGATGGAGACCATGGCTTCCCCTTCAGGTGATGCCCCCAGTTCCCACCCTCATAATTCTCTTGGCTGCCTCCCTCCCCATCTCTGAGAACCCCTCTATTTTCCCACAGCCCTCTCCAGTCTTCCAGCTATGGAGGAAGTCTGGGGGAAGGAGGGGCCAACAGAGCGAGGCTGGCACCCCTTTCAGGAGCTCTGCAGGGCCCTGCCCCACTAGCCTCAACATGCTTAGGGGCTAGTGGCCCACCCTGGGCTGTGGGGGACCATAGTTGGAAAAGCTCTGTAAATCCCAATGTTTGTGCTGGTCCTGCAAGTGCCCCTTCCGGTTTCCCCAGCTACCATCGTGCCTTTGATGAATTTCTGGAGCGGTGCAGACAGCTGAGAAATTACAGGGCCAATGTCATCGCCAATATCAACAACTGCCTGTCCTTCCGGTGAGGGTCTGGGAGGGGCTTGTGGGAGCAGGAAGCACTGGGCCTGCCTGCCTGTTGGATGGAAAGGGTGGCTGGGAACGGAGGGAGTCGAGGTGTTGCTCAAACTGATGTGGGATTAAAATGAGCAGGCATTTGGGGAAATGAGCAGGGCCTGTGGCACCAGGAAACGTTTGTTAAGTGCTGGTGGGTCAAGCACTCATGCAGATGATTTCCTCGTTGTGTTATCCTTAGAATGGCCCTCTGAAGGAGGCACAGTGATTACGTGCATTAAGCAGACAAGCGCACTGAGTGGACAGGCTGTGACAAGCACACTGAGTGGACAGGCTGTGCCGTTAGAGGGGGATGTGGTATGGGTGTGTGCTAGGAGTGAGCGGGCTGGGCCTGCGGGGGGCCAATGGGACGGACTGGCCCCACAGGGAGTGAGGAGCCACTGAGTTCTAGAGTGAAGAGACGGTTTTGGAAGATTCGCCTCGGGCTTGCTGGCTCCCTGTGTATGGCCGTGGGCTGGGCAGGGCCGGAGTGACCTCCCTGTGTCCACGTCCTTCCAGGAGATCCATGGAGCAGAAGTGGCAGGCCCCACAGGACCTCCTGGGCCCCCTGAGTGAGCTCAAGAGTCATGGCTTTGACACCCTGCTCCAGAACCTGTTCAGGGACCTGAAGGTAGCTGGAGCTCCTTCCCAGGGGAGTGTGCTGAGCCTAGTGCTGGGTGGGGGGAGACCGGAGGGGAGGTTGGGAGGGGCTGGAGGTAGGGAGCAATGGCAGAGCAGACTGGCATGTCAGCGGCACGGTGTGGGCTGGCTATAGAGAGGCTGGTGCTGCCCAGGTCAGGGGGCCATGGAGGGCTCTTGACCTTGACCCCACCACTTGAGCCTCGGGTGTGCCTTCAGAGGGGCCGCCCAGGGCCAGAGGGTGCAGAAGAGCTTCAGTGCCCTTTCGGCATTTAGACTCAGCACAGTCCCCAAACTTGCACACACTTTGCCTCTCCCACCCTGCCTGTCCGCTGGCCCACCTCCCAGCTGTGATGCTCAGAGCCCTTGGCAGCCCCCACCACGTCTGCTGTGGGCCAAGAAACCCCTTAGTTACATAAGGCAGGGGGCCCTGAAAAGACATAGGAGGGGTTTCCTGCGTGCCCTCCATGGGGGCCCGCCTTGTCCCCAGGGCCCAGAGTGGGAGGCTATGCGTGTCCTGCTGTGATGCAGGCCAGGGCAGTGACCCTGGATGACTTGGCAGCAGTCAAGCACAAGGTCTTGTTTATGCAGGAATTTATTTATTTAAGAGGGGGCAGTGGAAAAGGCCTCAGGGCAGGCATGCTGCTGGCTGTCTGGGCTCTGGAGGAGCCACAGCTGGCCGACCTTGGAGATGAGTACATAGACCCCACTTCCACTTCCTGTCTGTGAACAGCCACTTGAGTTCTACCCAGGTCCCCTGGGAGTCCTTGAGTTCCCCTCGCCCCTGGGCTGAGCCACATGTGTCAGTGTGCGTGCCCACATGTGCGTGTCTGTGGCTGGCGGTCGTTCCCCTGCAGGACGTGACCAGACATCCTGCCTCTCTCCTGTCACAGCCGCTGTTCAAGAAGTTCACACAGACCCGCTGGGCGGCCCCTGAGCAGACCCTGGAGGAAATCATCACCACCGTGGGCATAAGGCTGCCCGAGTTCTCGGAACTGTACGACTGTTTCCAGGAGGTGAGCAGGTGCCGGGCTGGTGGTTGGGCCTGACATGCATGCTAACCCAGGAGTGTGCACACCCCACCCCCACCCCACAACGAACACATGCATGCGTGCGCGTGGATGTATGCACGCCTTTGCTCTGGCATCTGCCCCACCCTGGACTCCTGGCTTCGAGGCTTTGAGGGAGGTAGTGAGCTCCCTATCAGCAGCTGGCTCACACGCCCCTGCCCGCTGGCCCTTGCAGGAGCTCATGGAGCTTGTACACCTGCATTTGGTGAAGGAGTACATTGTCCGGCTCAGCAAGCGGCGCCTGGTCCTCAAGTCGGCAGAGCAGCAGCAGCAACTGGCGGGGCACATCCTGGCCAATGCCAACCTCATCCAGCGCTTCTGCACTCAGAACGTGAGCCCTGGCCAGCCCTGCCCCTCTGCACCCCTCCAAACCCCATCAGTTCTGACCTGCACCTCTCTGGCCCCCGGTGCCTTTCTAGAGAAAGGGCAACCTCCCTCTAATCAGGCCTGTCTTGCAGGGCTCCCCAGGGACCTGGCTGCATCAAGCCCTCCCCACGCTCGCCGAGATCATTCGCCTGCAAGACCCCAGTGCCATCAAGATCGAGGTGGCCACTTATGCCACCTGCTACCCCGACTTCAGGTGAGAACAGGGCACCACAGGACCTGGGAAGTCAGCAGGCCCTGCTGGCCCCCACGGTGGTCGGAGCCTTGAGGGGCTGCAGTGAGCCCCTTCGGGGTGAGGGAAGCTCGGTTACTGGCCACGGCGATGCAGTCCTGGCAGTAACCTTTGCTGAGTGCTCACTGCGTGCCCACCACCATGCGAGGGTCTCACACAGCTCATTCTTTTGATCCTCGCTACGACTCTGCGAGGCTGACGCTTTTCATCCCCGTTTCACAGATGAGGCCTGGAGAGCTTAAGGAGAGCTAGTTAGTGGTAGAGCTAAGATGACAGAGGCCTGGCTCCATAGCCCACACTCTCAGCTGTTACGAGACTGCCCCTTGGAGGGGAAACAGACCAGAGAGACCAGGGAGTTGCTAGAGGTTGTGGCGAGTCAGTAGTACAGCTGGGGTCCTTCACTCAACCCCGGGCCCCTCTGGGGCTTGGACCACTATGCACTGGGGGCCTGTTCTGGAGTGGAGGCTTAGCCCCTAGCTGCCTGAGGATTTGGTGAGGCAGGACAATGGTTTCTCTGGGCTGAGTCCTTGGACAGGGCAGGGAAAGTTTGAATGGCACTTGATTGGATTGACAGCTTGGTCTAGCCCCTCGCTGATCCACTGCTCCCATCACCTACCCACCCCCTTACCTATACACTCACCCATTTATCCATCCACCCATACAAGCAACCATCTCCCCATCTACTCATTTAACCATAACTATCCAGCTAACTATTCACCCACCCATCCACCTGTCTACCCACCTACCCACTCATTCATCTACCCATCTATCCATCCACCCACTTATCCATCCATCCATTCATCCATCCATCAACCCATCATCCACCATCCATCCATGTATCCATCTGTCCACCCACCCACTCACCCATCGTCCATCCATCCACCCACCCACTCAATTATCCATCCATCTATCCATCATGCATCCATCGTCATCCACCCCCACCCATCCATCTATTCACCCACTTATCCACCCACACATCCCACCAGCAATTACTGAGTGGTCTGCAAGGTGCCAGGCTCTGTTCTAGGCACCAGGATGCAATGAAGTACAAGAGAGACCAGATCTCAGTTCTACCTAATGGATCTTATAGTCTGTTGAGGGTTAACAACAATGAGGTAATCAGGCAAAGAATACAATTCCAAGTTGTAAAGATTATTTAACCAACAGGAGGTGCTGACTTTAAAGATGGGAAGGTGACATTTTAGCTGAGACCTACAGGGTGAGAGGAGCTGGCCATCTCGAGAATGTGGGAAAGAGCGTTCCAGGAGGAAGAGCTAGTGCAAAGGCCTGAGGTGGTCAGGAGCCTGGTGCGCTCTAGGGACAGACAGACAGGTGGCCAGTGCTGCCGGAGCACCGTGCGCGAAGGAGAGCGAGGCCCCGTGGGCTGTGGCTCAGGCCATGGATCTGGGATCTGGGAGCGGTGTGAGCAGGGGTGTTGGTGACGGAGATGCACTGACGGGATGCTTTCCTTGCCAGCAAAGGCCACCTGAGCGCCATCTTGGCCATCAAGGGGAACCTGTCAAACAGTGAGGTCAAGAGCATCCGGAGCATCCTGGACATTAACACCGGGGTGCACACGCCTGTCAAGTCCCTATTTTCACTTATAAAGGTCGGTTAGCTTTTCCTGCAGCCTGACCTGCTTGTGAATACCCAGCAAGCATTGGACACACCCCGCTTGGGGGCAGTTCAGACCAGCGCTGGCTTCATGGCTCCTCACAGGCTTCCTGCCTGCTCCTGCCTCTGCCCAGCCCTGGCCAAAGTGCAGGCCCCTGGGCAGGTGGAATTGGGCAGGCCCCAGTTTGTTACCCAGTTTGTCTGCTGGGAAGGGAGCACCCATGGTGAGGAGCCAGAGACTACACCTGAGAAATGACGGTTGACCATGTGTGCACTAAAGGAGGCGAGTGGCTAGGGGTCAGAGATCCCGGGTCATGTCCTGTCCGTGGGGCCCTTCCCAGTCTGCCTCCTCATGGCCAGGTCTGAGTGGCTTCCCAGCTGCCTAGGGACGTGGGCTGAGCCTCACCCTGCCTCCTTTGGCCCAGGGCAGCAATGAGCGGGGCTCAGCAAATCTGGAATTGAAGGCAATACTAGAGGAGAAAGAAGGGAAAGATGAGCTCCTATCTGGGGCCTGGAAAGGGGCATGTGGGGTCACAAGGCAAGCTGGGGGTGGAGCCAGCATCACAGCCACCCTTCCAGATTGCCCAGGAGCCCTGCAACTCAGACCCTGACCCCTCTTGGATTCCCCATGGGCACCCCCTGAGGATGGGCTCAGGGGGGGACCCTGTGTAGGCCAGGCCTAGTGGGGCCTCCATGGGTCCTCCAGCTGGAAGTTGGGCTGAGGTCTGGGCTAGGCTGCTTGACCTTTGACCCCTTGCCTCTATTAGTTTCCTACTGTTGCTGTAACAAATTTCCACAAACTTAGCATAAAGTAAGACTTATCTTCCTGTTTTGGAGATCAGAGATATGACATTGGGGGCCAAAATCAAGGTGTCAGCAGGCTGAATTCCTTCCAGAGGCTCCAGGGGAGAATTCCCTGGCCTTTCCCAGTTTTTAGAGGCCACCCCTCTGTATTCTGTGACTCATGGCTGCCTTCCATTTCAAAGCCAGCCATGGGGGTGGAATCCTTTTCCCATCACAGCACTTCTCCCCTGCCTTCCTCTTCCACTTGCAAGGACCTTTGTGATTACCTCTGGCCCACCCAGATAAGCCAGGACCCTCTCCTTATAGTAAGATCAGCTGATCAGCAACCTTAATTTCACCTGCAAACTTAACCCCCCTTCTCCATGGAACCTAACATAGTCACAGGTTCCAGGGATTAGGGCCTGGGCAGTTTGAGAAGGCCATGACTTTGCCCAACATGGTCTCCATCCGTCCCTGCTCTGTAGGGTGCCCTGTCCTACCCCAGGAAGACGTGGGCTCAGTTACTCTCAAAGGCCTCTGCCTACCCTGAAGGCCCTCTTCGCACAAGGTGGGGCAGTCAGATTTAGGCATGACACCTCGCTCGTGCCTCTGAGGGTGCCGCCAGATTCAGGGCCAGTTCTCTTGGGTTTGTCCCCCTTTTCCAGGTACTTGGCCAGGAACTGGCCCATGTAAATGATGCACAAAAGCCTTTGTCCTTTTATAGGAGTTAGCGTGTTGGATGCTATTAATATTATTTTTGATAGTACTTTTGTATGTGTGTACTCAGGACAGGATCTGGGTTTTTATAACTTGATATAAAGCTGATTTCAGAAGTGGCTGTGCAGTGATTTCTTTGGGGACTAGGGGTGGGCATCAAAGGTTTTCTCAGGCTCTTGGGGTCTGGGCAGACCTGTCCTGGCTGTGTCAAATCCCCAGAGAGTCCAGCCCCACAGCGCCACCTGCCCCCTTCTTACCTCTGAGCATGAGCTATGTAAGGACCTGCCTGTGGGGCAGGGCCAGTCCCTTTACCCTGTTTCCTCACCAGTAAATAGAGCATCGTGAACCTGTTGGACCTCCCCACAGTGCTTTACTGAGGATGACCTGGGGGGGCGGGGGGGGGGGGAAGACGACTGCAGACAATCATTTCAACTCCATGCATAGGGCCCAGTGGGAACTTACTCTTAGATTTCTGGAATTGACCTTGAATGCTGCAGCTGTGAACTGGAGGAGCCACAAGGCCTGTACAGAGATGGCTCCAGCTCACCAGGGAGGGGCTCTCCTCAGCACCACCATCCTGACCTAGGATTTGGGGAAGGGCAGAGTCCCTGGGGAGGGAAAGGGGTACCATGACCAATCCATTCCACAGACCCCAGGGGGGTGGGGTTGCCAAAGGAGTCTGGGGTCCTTCCCAAAGGCCTGGAAGTCTGCCAGGGACAGAGGACCCTGGAGGGGTGAGGGGAGGCTTTCTGGTGAGTTCCATCCGTGGGGCCAATGGGGATGGGATGGAGCCCATGGCGCAGTGGGGAGCAAGGAGGGAGGGGGACCCTTCTCAGGGATGTCCTGCGGTTGGGCTGGACTCCTGTCCACGCCGCCCCTGTGCCGGGTCCTGGGCCGCTGGAGCCTGCAGGCGCGGAGGCCCCTGCACTCGATTTCCGCCCTGCTTGTCCCTGCCCAGTCCGAGTCGGGGCGGGAAGGGAGGCACAATACCCAGCCCGGTCGCCATGGTACCGCCTAGAGCTAGAGCGCAGGCAGGCAGTCGGAAGCCGGGGGCCAGGGGGAAGTTTTAAATCACTAGGGGCGGACAGTTATGGACCTGAGGGGGCGGATTTAGGCCGGAAGGTGCCAGGCCGGCATCCGCGGGCGGCAACGAGTGTCCCGGGGCCTGGTTGACTCTCCCTGGGCCGCCAGCGCCCTCCGAGTCCACTTCGCTCCCCAGGGGCCGCTCCGGGAGGGGCGGGAAAGGGCGCGGGCGGCGCCTGAGCAGTTCCTGCGATTCCCGCCGTGGAGGAGGGGGGAAGGGGCGCAGGGTCCTGCCCTAGTCACTGGTCCTGGCCACCGCCAAAGGTTATACATGGGTAACTTCCCCATCACCGCAGGAAAATCCCGTTAAGGGAAGGATTTGCCCAGAGCGGAGGAGTGAGTCATCAGGAGCCGGAGACAGGGCAGAGCCTGAGCAGGGGGCCCTCTGAGGCCACGTGCTGTCCTGGACAAGGACGTGGGGGCCCCAGCCCCCTTCCCCACCCATCCCCCCAGACTCCTGTGAATAGGAAGGGCGGTCACAGTCAACCATAGGACAAGCTTCGGTGCGGCCCTCCAACCCTCCCCGCCACCTCTGCTGGGGGAGAGGCAGTGGGAAGAGCTTTCGTCCCTAGGGATCCTAAGACCCAAGGAGGAAGTAAATGAAGTCAGGTCCAAGTGCAGGGCTGTGATGGGGTGGAGGCGAAGCAGTAGTTACTGGGGGCAGGCAGCTCTAGCTGTGGCCCTGGGAGAGCTCACTGAGGAGGAGACAATTGGTTGGGGACCTCAGACTAGGAGCAGTGCAGGAGAGGAAACAGCCTGGGCAAAGGCCAGGAGGGGGCAATTGGGAAGGGTTCGTGTTTTAGGGAAAGAAAGAGCCCAGGTGGCTGGAGTGGGTGAAGGCAGGGAGTGGAGCCAGAGCCACCAAAGCTGTGGGGTCTCACAGCAGGGGGCAAGGGTCTGAGACCTTAGTTGGGGTACATTTCAGCTATAAAGGAAAAGCATTTGAGGGTTTCAAGGCAAGTTTGGGCTGATGGAATATATGACACATGACTTGGAAAGATCCTTCTGGCCGCTGCATGGAGAATGAGGGGCAGTGAGGAAGCCAGGAGATCATGAAAGGGGTGCTGGGGGGGCCTGGGGGAGACATGACATGGTCCGTGAGGCTGCGACATGCAGGGGGAGAAGGCTGGCTCAGGCAGGGTGCGAGGGCAGAGAAATGCCCTGAGCCATCTGAAAGGCCCCAACAGTGTGTGGGCCAGAGGTACTTCCCAGACAGGGAAGGCCTGGGGGGAGAGGGGAGAGGTCCCAGGGGAGAAATTTGGTGAGGTAAGTTCCAACGGTCTGCAGAAAGGGAGTGGAGCATGTAGCTCCTTAGACTGTTCAAAACCCACGTGGGTGACAGCACTGCACAGCGAGGCTGGTGGCCGCCAGGGCCTCTCCCTCATAGCTCTGGGAGCAGTTTTGCACAGCCCCTCTGCCCGGCCATTCAGCAATAGCAGTCAAGCTGAGAAATGCGCAAACCTGTGAACCAGCCATCCCTCGTCTAGGGATGTGTCTTATCCACACTTTGACACCACGCAGAATGACGCAGGTACCAGGCTAATTGCTCTGACTGCAGTAGCAAATGTTGGAAACTCCCTGAATGCTCATCAGCAGACACCAGGGACATAACTGCAGTGCTCCAAACAACGGAGTACTATGCAGCTGCGAACAGGAGGAAGTCCTGTGTTCTCATGTGGAAATTGCTCCAACAGAAAGTGTTTAGAGGAGAAAAGCACCCTGCAGAACAGTCTGTGGGGTGCTGCCATCAGAGAAGTGAAAGTGGAAAATACATTTTCTGTTTGTCGAGGAGAGAGGAGGTGAGACTTGCGTGTCTCGCGTGGGACTGTCCAGTGATGTCCAGTGCCTGTTTGAAGTGGGTTTGTTAGCAGCCTGATATTTTTCTCCAGCCAAGTTCAGAGCTCAGGTGCCGACCTGGAGTTGAGTCGGGTTTAACCGAGAACTTGGTTTGGGTCAGGTGATCAGACCAGGGCACGAGCAGAGCCAAGGCATGAGGTGGCTCAGGAGAGGTTACAGCCATGGGCCTGGGTCTCAGCTGCAGGAGGCGCGAGGGCTGTGAAATAGTGCTGGGCAGACCATGGTCCCGGGCAGTGGAGGATTGCTGGGTACAGTAGGGAGCGAGCGAGTCCAGTGACAAGAAGCTCCCACACAGCAGGCTCCCTGCAGCTGAGCTCCTGGAAGTGCTGTGGTTACTGGTGAGGTCACAGCGGGCATGACCTTCACTGAGTGTGGCTCAGGGAATTGGGAGGCAGCCTGTAGATGCTGAAGCCTCCAGGAATGCTGACGAGTGGCAGAGGGGGACAGTGGGCAGGGGCTCATGTTCTCCAAGCATGCCAGGGAAAAACCCAGCGGTGAGCAGATGAAAGCACCGGTGAGGGGGGAAGAAGGCATACCTGCCGGCAAAGGCGGCCTCAGCCTCAGCCCCTGGCTTCTGCCTTCGCCCTAGGGGTAGACTGTCCTTGGAGTTCGTGGATGGGTCAGGCTTGTGCTGGAGCCTCACCTGGGAAGGCTGCATCGGGGGTGACCCCGGGAAGAAGGGAGCCCATGGTGCCCTGATTCTCTGAGCCTTCCAGGTGGGTGGTGCAGACACTGGCCCTGCATTAAGGACGGAGGTGAATTGGGGTCAGTGCTCCTGTGAAGACAGTTTTTACCCCTGCAGAGACACCCCCAGGGCCTGGGACAGTGTGAGGTCAGGAGGGTGTGGGCCATCTAGCTGAGATCCCCACTAGCGTGGCGGCTCCGGGGGCAGAGGGCCTGTTGGCTTGGGGTTGGCCCTGGAGGCTGGCCCCACAGCCTCTCATCCAGTTGGCCTGGGTCCTGTGTCTGCAGCACAGGAGGATGGCTAGGACAGCTGGGGCCTCCCATCTCCCAGGAGGCTAGCCCAGGCTTGTGCCTATGATGGCGGGAAGGTTCTGGCACTAGGAGAGGGCAAGCCTTGTGCACAAACATTTTTCCGGCTTTCGCTTGTGTCACATTTGCTAATGTCCAGTGGTCAAAGTCAGTTACCTGGCCAAGTCCAGTTTCAAGGGCTGGAGATATAAACTCCCTTTTGATGGGAGAAGCTGGAGTATATTGCAGCCATTTTCTCCACAATCTACCCTCTGAAAAATACATTCATCCCTATCCCAAGATCTCCCAACATCTCATCTAATTGTGGACCAGGCCGGCCATGGTCCTCAGGTCTCATGGTCCTCAGCCGGATGAATGGAGATGGGAGTGTGAAGCACACCTCCCTGGACAGCAACTCTTGAGCCACACACACCTGAGCTAGAAAGACAAGTCAGATGCCTGCCACACTCCATACAGAGTGGTGGGACAGGGCCAGAAAGACTGCAGTTAGCAAGGCCACGATCAAGGGGAAGAATGAGAGGCAACTCTTAAGGCCAGCGGCTGCATGCAGCCAACCCCCTATTCTGGCGGTGTGTTCCCTGGGTGCTCTCGAGTCATCCGTCCCTGACAGCACTTAACTCTGTGCTTGGGCTCTGCCCTCTGAGGAGCCTTCCCTTCCCCTAACAATTGGCCCATATGTGTCGCTCAGCAACTTTGAATCATTCAGGGTCTAATCAGGAGGTGGAAACGACACAGTCATTGGGCCATGGGACCTTTAAAGAAGACTGGATTGGAATAGCAAGGGACTGGCTACTGCAGAATGACGAGAACTCTGGACACATATGCATGGCAGACGCTGGGCGCAGCCATGCTCTAGGACTGAGGCAGAGCTCCAAGGAAGCAGAGAATCTGGAAGACTGTCCTCACCTCCCTACTGGTACTGGGATGCACCTTGGCGAAGTTCATGGAGGTGCTCTGCCAGCAGAACTTGCTGGAGTCACTCTGAGAAGCCAGGGGAACCATGCGTAGGCAGGTCGGTGCTCAGTACTTGCTGCAAAGCCACCTAAGGAGGTAGCAGGGAAAGCAGTCCATGGAGAAATATCCCAGGTGACCAACAAACCAATAAACACTGAGAACCAGGAGAAAACTGCCTGCTTACTGTACTGTCCCCACAGCGACCTCTACTGATGAAGCTTAGCACTCGGCCCGCCGCAAGGGACAAAGTTCTAGAATCCCCAAGCAAGACAATGAAAGATGAGTTCGGAGGTGGGAGGCAGTAGATGAATATCTATTTCAGCTTCCAGATGCCCCCTTCCACACACATTTAAGCTTTTATAAAAATTTCTAAACACAATGCATTCATCCTTCCTACAACAGAAGACACGGCTCTCTCCCTTTCTCCAAAACGAGGAGACACAGCCGCAGAGTCACTGTACCCATCGCTGGCTGTATTAATTGCTCCGCAGATCCAGTCACGGTCCAGTCACTGACTCTTCTGCTACCTAAAGACTGAATCGTAGAGCTAACCTCCAACAAACTGCATATACAATAAAAATGTCGAGGAGAGAAAAGAGGAAAATGGTTGGCATATGCAAGCAAACACAGTAAACAAGCAAAGAAAATGAAACAAAGCTACCACGGCACTGTTCCTATGATAGCTGATGATGCCATACCTGCCACTGTGGGTCCCTTCTCCCATTACTCACTTTGTTCCTTTCTTTCATTACTCGTCCTGGCTTTTCCCCACCATGTGGTTTTCCACTCATCTTGACTGTTGGTCATGGAAGTTGGGAAAAAGAGCTCCAGAGAGTCCCTTGCTTTCCAGACACGGTCCTCTTGTCCTTCATGGGTGGCAGCAACACAATTTCCCCTGGGGGGACCATACTCCATGACTCCAGCTACTAGAGCAATCCCTCCTTAGGCCTTTGGTTCAGTGGCATAAGGAGCTCAAAGTGGCCGGGTGGCAGTATCATCCTTCAAGTCAAGGAAACCACTGTTGTGTCCCTGGTCGAAGTGTTGTCCCCTCAGGGATAAAGACCCTCCATGTGGCATGGAGTCCTATGGTTGGACATGCAGTCTCCACCAAATCCCACATGAAATCCAGAAGCAATCTCTCAGAAGGGAAATAGTCACCTGCGGAAGAACATAGGATTGCTCCAAAATTCCAGAGACCTGGCCGTGATTTTTCTATTGATGTTTTGAGTACCACTGGATCTGCTGGATCAGAGGGCCCAGGTGGGAGACTGGCCTGTACGTATAGAGTGGCCTAAACCTTCAGAGTCTTCTTGTGTTCTGCTCTCCTCTTGAAACTGGCTACCTTAGGAGTCACTCTGTAGGTGGCTCATAACACAGCACATTAAAATGTTGCTTTCAAATCCAAAATCGTCTACCAGACATTTGCCTCTTTTTTTCATGCTAGGTGGTAAGAGGGGCAAAAATATGTCTCTCATTTAGGAAGGGATATTTTAAAATTCTCCATACCGAATAATCCTCAGAAACTTAGAAATCACAGGCTCCTACATTTTGGGGAGGGTTTATCTCCCACCTTCTAGTTCACACATGTCATAGTAAGGCTTCTAAAATACGTGCTATTTCCTGTTTATCAGATCCAATCAGCATAATGTCATCAATTGATGGACCAGTGTGATGTTTTGTGGAATGTTAAGATAAAAAAGGATCAATTGAAGTAGAATGGTGGGTGGCTGGGGCTCTGGGGAGGAGGGATGGAGACTTAGTGTTTAATGGGGACAGATTTTTGTTTTGCAAGATGAAAAAGTTCTGGAGATGGTGGTGGTGATGGTTATACGATCATGTGAATGCGCTTAATGCCACTGAACTGTATACTTAAAATTGGTTAAAATGGGGAGTTTTATATTGTGTATATTTTACCACAATTTTAAAAAGAAAAGAATTAAATTAAGCATAGATTAAAATAAAAGATTTTATGTTATTTTACTACACTAAAAAAAAAAATAAGTGTATTAGGACCTTGATAGTAATTGAGGTGTCAAAGGATTATCAGCACTGGCAGCCCCTGGAAGAGTCTTAGAGATGCACAATGTCTGCTTCAGACCTACTGGATCAGAATCTGTAATTGAAAAATCCCCACGTGACTCATATGCAGATTAGATATTTTCTCAACTTTTTTGAAGCATAAGTTACAAACAATCAAAAAGATAATAGAGATCTCTGTGGACTGTATTATGGCAGAGAGCAGGAGAATTTGCATAGTTATTAGAAAACACTGTAAAGGTATACTGTCAGCCCTGCCAGGTAAAAGCAAACTGTTTCAGGTGGTCCTTGAGAATTAGTATGGAGAAAAAAACATCAGCTACACTAGTAGCTAAATACCAAGTGCCTGGGCTACACTGATTTTCTCCAGTAACAGTATTACATCTGGGACAGGCACCTGCCAAATGGAGTCACCACCTGATCATGTGTATTTCACAATCATTCTCCAGGATCGATTCAACATCTGCATAGGCTAAGCTGGTGTGAATGGGGACAGTCTTCAAGTCTCCAGTGGTGGCATTAATCTCTGCGATTACCCAGGGGCATGATCAGGACCAGGAGAAATGTGAAGCAAGTGAGGCACCAGGGCACAAAATTTAAGGAGCTGCTCACTCTCAGGATCATGCAAATATTGAGCCTGCACTTAAACTTTGTGCCCTAGATGCCTCATTCCTAAGGAGACATTCACTCCCAGGGTTATGCAAGTCTGGTACTGGAAATTAATAGATATGTCCACCACTGCTAGGACTGTAACTTAGCATGAAATTTCTGGGGGGCATTTGAATATTTATTTTAAAAATGTAATTCCAAGTTTTCAAAATTATCTTGTAACTTCTCACAAGTTTGTTCTGTGTTGTGAATTTTTTAAATTTATATTTTTTACCAAACTAAATGTAAACATAGTTTTAAAAGTCAAATAACAATTCTAGGCTTACAACTAAAAAGTCAGTCCTCTGCCCCTGCCATCACCACCTCAGGCAGCCCCATCACCTTTACCTATTCCAGTCCTCCTTGATTTTCAGTTTTAGATGTTCTCTATGGTTATCACAGAGGTCTTGAACAATTCTTTGAAAACTTATTGACAGGCTTTTCATAGTTTTAGCCAATATTATGAATCAAATCTTTTCCTATAAAAATTATCCTATTAGGTCCTGGGCATAAAGTGTTAATCTAGTGAGTTTTGTACATTTGTCTTGTAATCAGTGATCTTACTGGATTGTTATTTATTCTAACAGGCTTTAGTTTAGTCTCTTTGATTTTCTGGGTGAACAATTCTATCATTTGGGGAGGGGTTATACATTCACGTATGCATTGTGCAATGCCTGTATAAAATACACATACCTTAGAGAGTATTCTGGGAAGATGTGGAGTAGGAAGCACCAGTAATCCATCTCCCCACCTAGACAACAGTTGCAATGGCAGAATTTGTCTGGTGTAACTATTTTGGAACTCTGAGGTCTGTTGAAGACTTGTGGGTTAGACAGTAAACTTTGGTCAATTTCAGCTTTCACAGTAGCAGCCATGCATCTCCCTCACCCAGTCGTCAGGCAGGTCGCTGTGCATGAGCTCCTCAAGCAGCCTGCACAAAGACTGTGGGAGCCAGCATGGGCAAAAAGGACTCTGTCCCCCAAATACTGAGAATCCATGCTCTGATCGCTGATTGCCACCTAATCACAGAGGTACAAAGAGGGGGGCAACCATTGTTGTTACACTCCCCCACATTGTTGTAAGCCCCTACCCTTTTGGCTGTAGTAACTTCCAGGGGATTTAAAGAGCCATTGCCTTACCCCACCTTAATTTTTTGCTTTTACCCCTTTCTGGAGCCAGCCATTAAAGACGAGAGCATTCAAAAACAACTGCAAAATGGAAAAAAAAAAAATCAGTAAGTGACCATGCATGCACAGGGAACAGCCCAGAAAAGATACTAGAAGACATTATGTTTACACCTCAGGCTTATCTTCATCAGAGAGACAGCCTACAACAATTAAAAATAATAAAACAGGGGCGGCTGGATGGATCAGTTGGTTAGAGCGCAAGCTCTCAACAACAAGGTTGCCCAGATCAATTCCCGCATGAGATGGTGGGCTGTGCCCCCTGCAACTAAAGATCAAAAGTGGCGACTGGACATGGAGCTGAGCTGCGCCCTCCACAACTAGATTGAAAGACAATGACTTGGAGCTGATGGGCCCTGAGGGGTCCTGGAGAAACACACTGTCCCCCAATATTCCTCAATAAAAATTTAAAAAATCAATATCCCAAAAGGCACATTTGGGGTGGCAAAATTTTGGTCCCCTTCAAAAAAATTAAAAAAATAATAATAAAATAAAAATGACAAAACAGCAAACCCTGGGGAAAGGGGAGAATCTGGTTTCCACATTATTCAATTCAAATGTCCAGTGTTCAACAAAATATCATCAGGCATACAAAGGAAGAAGAAAGTATGGTTCATTCACAGGGGAGGGGGGGAAATTAACAGAACCTATCCCTGAAAAAGAGCTAATGGCAGGTCCACTAGACAAAGACTTTGAAGCAACTGTCTTAAAGATGCTCAAAGAACTAAAAGAAGATATGGGAAAAGTCAAGAAAATTATATATGAATAAAATGGAAATATTAATAAAGAGATAGAAAACCTAAAAAGAAATTCTAGAGCAGAAAAGTACAATAACTAAAATGAAAAAATTCACTAGAGAGATTCAAAGGTAGATTTGAGCAGGCAGAAGAAAGAATCAGTGAATTCAAAGATAGGACAATGAAAATTGTTGAGGCTGAGAACAGAAAAAAAAAAGATTGAAAAAGTGAACCGAGTCTAAGGGACCGGTGGGACACCATCAAGTGGACCAACATATACATCATGGGAGTCTCAAAGGGAAAGAGAGAGAAAAGGGTAGAGAAATTATTTGAAGAAATAATAGCTGTAAACTTCCCAAATTTGATGAAAGACATCATATAAACGTCCAAGAAGCTCAACAAACTCAAAGTAAGATGAACTCAAAGGGGCCCACACCAAGACACATTATAATCAAACGTTTAAAAGACAAAGAGAGAATCCTAAAAGCAGGAAGAGAGAAGTGAATCATCACACACACAGGGGACTCTCAATAAGATTATCAGCATATTTTTTATCAGAAATTTTGGAGGCCAGAAGGTAGTGGGCCAATATACCCATAGTACTAAAAGAAAAAAGCTATCAACCAAGAATGCTATATCTGGCAAAACTGTCCTTTAAAAGTGAAGGAGGAGGGGCCAGCCTGGTGGCTCAGGTGTTTGGAGAACCAAGCTCCTAATGCCTAGGCTGCCGGGTTCAATTCCCACATGGGCCTGTGAGCTGCGCCCTCTACAGCTAAGATTGTGAACAACAGCTCTCCCTGGAGCTGGGCTGCTGTGAGCAGCCAGAGGGAGGTTGGCTGGGCTGCTGTGTGCTGCGACTGAGAAACAAAGGCTTGAACTAGTGGGGGAGAGGTGGAAGAAGGGGGAAAGAAAAGAAAAAACACACACACACACACACAAATTAAAAAAGAAAAAAAAGTGAAGGATGAATGAGCACATTCCCAGATAAATTAAAAATTGAGAGACTTGTGACCACCTGACCTGTCCTGAAAGAAATGCTCAAGGGAAGGAAGTGGAGAAGATGGCAGAATAGGAAAAAAGAAAAAAACAAAAGAAATGCTCAAGGAAGTCCTACAAGATGAAGTAAAAGAACCCTAAACAGTAACTTGACATTATATGGAGAAATAAAGATCCCAATAAAGGTAAATTTATGGACAATTATAAAAGCTAGTGTTATTGTAACAGTGGCTTGTAATTGTATTTTGGGTTGTTTACTACATGATTAAGAGACTAAAATGTTTAAAGAAAAAAAACAATTAGTATAAAAGCTAGTATTACTGTAACTTTGGTTTGTAACTCCAAATCTTGTTTTCTACATAGTTTAAGAGATTAATACATTTAAAAGAATTATTAGTTTATATTTTGGGGAACACCAGTATAGTGTAAATGCCTAACATTAAGCTTTTGATTGCTGAGGCATCCGTTTAAAGATATTTATTTTGAATAAACATATTAGCAATTGTATAACAGAGCTACTACCAAAACAACCGATTAAGGAACTAGGCCACCCACCCCCATGGAGTTCCCCTTTCAGAAAACTCTGGGTGACCTAGAAAAGCAATCACTTAAGTGACCCTATCTCCACTCTCCCACACCCTAATTCATATGCTTCAAATTAGCCAGAATAAGTGACCTTACAAAACCCAGACACCCACTCTCAGACCCTAAGAAGGGCAGAGCCCCACATCCATGTTCTCTCTCCTTACAACCTTGCTGCATGGCCCTCGGGTGCACTGTGTACTTTCCAGGACCTGTGAATAATAAAGCTAGTTCTTCAAAGTTCCCTAATGGTTTTTTGCTGAAATGCACCCTGCAAACACAATAAAAAGCACGAGGGTCAGCCCAGCCACAATAATGGCCCTGGAAGGGGAATGTCTGTGGGTTTCACTATGAGTAATATGGGCCTAGGCCAGTGCCTCAAACATTCTTAGCTGAGAGTATTACCAGCAACAGACTGGGAATGACACAACAGCAATGTATAAAGACGTAATTTTGTGACATCGACAACTGAAAGGGGTGGGTGTAGAGCTGTAAAGGAGCAGAGTTTTTGTATATCAGTGAAGTTAGGCTGGTATAAATTCAAATCAGGGTGTTATAACTTTAGGTGTTAAATTTAATCCTCATAGTAACTACAAAGAAAATAGCTACATTTCACTACAAAAAAAAAATCAACTGATCACAAAAGAAGACAGTAATGCAGGAAATGAGGGACAAAAAAACTATATGGCATATAGAAAGCAAATAGCACAATGACAGAATTGTCTCTCCCTATCAGTAATAACTTTAAATGGAAATGGATTAAACTATCCAATCAAAAGACAGAGATTGGCAAAATGGATTAAAACACATGACCCAACTTCACGCTGTCTAGAAAAGACTCATTTGAGATTCAAAGATACAAACTGATTGAAAGTGAAATTATGGAAAAAGATATGCCATGCAAAGAGTAACCAATAGAGATCATCAGTGACTATACTAATACCAAACAAAATATAATTTAAATCAACAAAGAGTCCAAGCATGACATTATATATTAAAGTTTCAATACAGGAAGAATACATAACAATTATAAATATTTGCCCACTTAAGGACAGACTATCAAAGCATATGATGCAAAAACTGACAGAATTGAAAGGAGACAGTTCTACAATAGTAGTTGGAGACTTTAATACCTCACTGTCAATAATGGGTAGAACAACTAGACAGAAGGTAAATAAAGAAACAGAGGACTTATACCTAACACAATAAACGACCAATGACAACTAACAGACCTATACATAACACTCTACCCAACCACAGCATACACATTCTTCTCGTGCACATGGACATTTTCTAGGATAGATCATAAGTTAGGCAACAAGTTAAGTCTTAGTAGATTTTAAAAAACAAATATCAAATATCAAAAATTAGAAAATTCACAAAATTGTGGAATTTAAACAATACACTTTTAAACAACCAATAGATCAAAGAAAAAAATCATAAGGGGAATTAGAAAATATGTAAAGATGAATGAAATTGAAACACAATGTACCAAAACTTATGGGATGCAGCAAAAGCAGTGCTAAGGGGAAATTTTATAGCTACAAATGCTTACATTAAAAAACAAGAATGATCTCAAATCAACAACCTAATTTTAAAACTAAAGGAACTAGAAAAAGAAGAAGAAACTAAACCCAAAGCTATCAGAAGGAAGGAAATAATAAAGATTGGAGCAGAGATATATGATACAGGGAACATAAAGACAATAGAGAAAATCAATGAAACCAAAAGTTGGTTCTTCACAAATATCAACAAAATTGTGAAACCTTTAGCTAGATGAACCAAGAAAAAAAGAGAGAAGATTCAAAATACTAAAATCAGAAATTAAAATGGGGGCATTACTATTGATTCTACAGAAATAAAACGGATTATAAGAGAGTAGTATGAACAATTGTACACCAAAAAATTGGATAACCTAGATGAAATGGAGAATTCCTAGAAACACAAAACCTACCAAGACTAAATCACAAACAAATAGAAAATCTAAATAGACCTGTAACTACCATGTTTCCCCAAAAATAAGACATAGCCAGACAATCAGCTCTAACGCGTCTTTTGGAGCAAAAATTAATATAAGACCCAATCTTATTTTACTATAACATAAGACCAGGTCTTTATAATATAATACAATACCGGTCTTATATTAATTTTTGCTCCAAAAGACGCATTGGAGCTGATGGTCTGGCTAAGACTTATTTTCGGCGAAACACGGTAGTAAGAAGATGGAATTAGTAACTAAAAATCTCCCAAAAAGAAAAGTCCTGGACTGATAGCTTAACTGGTGAATTCTACCAAACATTTAAAGAACTAATACCTATCTTTCTCAAGCTTTTCACAAAAATTGAAGAGGCGGGAACTTTTCTTAACTCATTCTATGAGGCCAACATTACCCTGATACCAAAGCCAGTAACAGACACCACAAGAAAACTATAGACCAGTATTCTCTTATGAATAACGGTGAAGGCTGGAGAACAGTAGCCATTTTCCCTGTGATGCGAATCCAAAGTCCTCCACAAAATACCAGCAAACCAAATTCAGCAGCATGTTAAAAGGAGCATACACCATGACAAAGTGGGATTTATTCCTGGAATACAAGGATGGGTCAACATATGAAAATCAATGTAATATATCACATCGACAAAATGAAGGTAAAAAAATACATAATCATCTCAACTGATGCAGAAAAATCATTTGACAAAATTTATCACATTTCACAATTAAACATTCAACAAAATAGGAATAGAAGGAAACTACCTCCATGTAATAAAAACCATATATGAAAAATCCACAGCAAACATCATTTTCAATGGTAAAAGACTGAACACTTTTCCTCTAAGATCAGGAACAAAGCAGGGATGTCTGCTTTCACCACTTCTATTCAGTAGTGTCCTGGAAGTTCTAGATAGAGTAACCAAGAAAAAAATAAAAGGCATTCATATTGGAAAAGAAGAAGTGAAATGATCTCTGTTTGCAGATGATATGATCCTTATATGTAGAAAACTCTAAAGGCCCCACAAAAAAAGCTGTTAAACCTAATAAATAAATTCACCAAAATAGCAGGATACAAAGTCAATGTACAAAAATCAGTTGCATTTCTATACATAAACAATGAAAACATGAAAAGAAAATTACAAAAACAAAATTAATTATAATGCATCAAAAGAATAAAATATGAGCTAACTTAATGAAGGTGGTGAAAAACTTGTACAATGTAAACAACAAAACATTGCTGAAATTAAAGAAGACAAATAAATAAAACACATACCACATTCATGGATTGGAAGACTTAATATTTTTAAAATATCAATACTACCCAAAATAATCTACAGATTCAATTCAATCCCTATCAAAATCCCAATGACAGTATTTGCAGAATAGAAAAACTTATTCTAAAATTCCCATGGAATCTCAAGGGACCACTAATAGCCAAAACAATCTTGGAAAAGAGCAAAATTGGAGGACTCACACTTCCTGATTTCAAAACTACTATAAAGCTACAGTAATTAAAACAGTGCAGTTTTGGCATAAAGACAGACATAGACCAGTGGAATAGAATGAAGAGCTCAGACATAAACGCTCACAAATGGTTTTTAACAAGGGTGCTAAGACCATTCAATGGGGAAAGGACAGTCTTTTCAACAAGTGGTGCTGAGAAAACTAGAATATCCACATGCAAAAGAATGAAGTTGGACCCTTACCTAATACCATATACACATGTAAAGATTAACTCAAGATGGATTAAGGGAGAGATCCAAGATGGCAGAGTAGATAAACACCCTACTGCTTCCTTCTGGAACACATTAAAATTACAACTAAATTACAGAACAATTGTTATGCAGGGTGTCAGGTGGGGTCTCAGCTCCAGCTCCTCACATAAGAACGCAGGATATGGTAAGGCCAAAAAGGAATGCCCACAGAGCCATAGATAGGGTAGTCATACCACTATATTCTCACTGGTGGCTCGATTGGAGACACAGGGAGCAAACATCCACCAGTACCCCAACAAGGGGTCTTCCTGCACCCCAGTCTCTCTGGCGGCCAGGCGAGACACACACAGGAAGTAGGATCCACATGATCTGCAATCCGCCATCCAATCCACTTTTCTGCCAACCAACCAACCAACCAACCAACCAACCAACCAACCAACCAACCAAACCCTTGTTAACTGTACTCTGCCCTTTCTAGTTCAGGCATGGCAATTATATCAGTGACCAATGGCTAACTGGTTACAGCTGATGGCCATCTACTCCCCAAGCCCACACCTTTCCACGTGAGGCCAAGAGCCTGGAAACTGCTCACAACAATCAACCTGGAGAACCATCTGAAGTCTGGCTGAACAGAAGTTTTATAACTAAGGATATAAAGAAGAAACCACCTCATAACTGGTAGGGAAGGCGGAGACGCAAAATGTGCCCCAAACCTTTGCGTGGCAGCTGAGAATCAGGTGGGATACCTCAGCTGCAGATGTTCCCCCTGGAGAAGCGAGAAATCCCAGCCCCAAACCAGCCTCCCCAGTTCAAAGTACTGGTGCCAGGAAGAGGAGCCCCCACACCTGGCTGTGAAAAGCAGTGGGGACTCTGACCATTCGGATGGGACAAAAGGCGGTGGGAAACCCAGGCGTTCTCTTAAACAGCCGCGCACAGACTCACTCGTTTACAGGCTCTCACCTTGGGCTCCAGCAGAGGGACAATCGGAGACATAAGGGGGTGCAGACTGAGTTGTGTAGCTGTCATGCAGGGGACCCTGCTCGCTGCGCCATTTGTCGAGCAGGGTCCCCTGCATGACAAATGGCGCAGCGAGCAGGGTCCCCTGCATGACAAATTTGTCATGCAGGGTCTCAGCTCCCACTCCCCGCCCAAGAACGCAGGACACGGTAAGGCCAAAAAGGAACACCCACGGAGCCATAGGTAGGGAAGTCAAACCAATATATTCTCGCTGGCGGCTGGGCTGGAGACACAGGAAGCAGGATCTACATAATCTGCCTAACAGCAGTCCGCGCTTGCCAGCCACCATCTTCTTGCTAGCCCCCATTCCTTTCCCGCTTAGCGTAGCCACAGCAGTTATATTAGTGGCCAATGGCCTACGGGTTACAGCTGACGGCCAACTAGCCACAGCTGCTGGCCATCTGATAACAGTTGATGGCCATTTACTACCCGAGCCAGCACCTTTCTATGTGAGGCCGAGAGCCTGGAAACTGTTTTTTGGGGTTTTGTCCCCACAGTAGCTTTGGTGTGAAGGCTGGAGGACAGTTGCCATTTTCCTCAGGGTTCCTTCCCCGGGGTAGCGGGTAGGCGGGCGCCATCTTTTCTGTGTTGAGCCCGCCCCCTACGCTTAAGGCCAAATCTGAATCTGATTGGCCTGGTGCGCTCCACTTACTTCACTGTGCTGACTCACTGGGACCCTGCCCTACCCAATTCCCCAAGAGCAGGGGCACTTTCCCCACCCATTATGCTGTACTATGTCTGAAATTAATATAAAATAATATGGAATGTCAACTGTAATTGAAAATTTAAAAGGGAGGGAAAGTGAAGGGGAATAAGAGGTCCAAATTTCCAGGTATAAAATAAATGTCATGGGGATGTAATGTACAGCATGGGGAATACAGTCAATAATATTGTGATAGCATGGTACGGTGTCAGATGGTTGCTGGACTTGTGATCACTTCTTTTTTTTTTTTAATAGGACTTTATTGGGGAACAGTGTGTACTTCCGGGACTTTTTCCAAGTCAAGTTGTTGTCCTTTCAATCTTAGTTCTGGAGGGCGCAGCTCAGCTCCAGCTCCAGTTGCTGTTGTCAGTTGCAGGGGGTGCAGCCCACCATCCCTTGCGGGAGTCGAACCAGCAACCTTGTGGTTGAGAGGACACTGGCCCACATGGGAATCAAACCGGCAGCCTTCGGAGTTAGGAGCACGGAGCTCCAACCACCTGAGCCACCGAGCCGGCCCTGATCACTTCTTTAGGTATATAAATGTTGAATAACTATGGTGTACCCCTGAAACTAATATTGTATGTTAGCTATATTTTTAATAAAAATATTTTTATAATTAATTAGTTAAAAAGCTGGATCAAGGACCTAAATGATAGACCTAAAACTATAAAAGTCCTGGAAGAAAATATAGTTCATAAGCTTTACAACTTTGGATTTGGCGATGATTTTGATAAAAGTGAACTGGCATCTTAAAATGCTTAACCACACAGCTGGGAGGAGTACGGGTGGAGCTGGTCCCCTTGTTGGCTCTCTGGCCCTGACTTAGGACTTTGTGGTAACTACCAGGGAGGGATGCGATGTACAGAATAGCCATCTGGGAACCGGGCTTCCTTCTTCTTCACGGGGGAGGGGAGCCGGTTGGAGCCCCGGGTTGGAGGTGTGTGTTCCCGCACAACAGTGGTCGGTTTTGTTTCTTGTTCTTTTCCCAAATAAACTGCTCTTTTGGTGGATTTTCTGGAGTTATTTTTGCCAGTCGACAATATCTTGGATGTGACACGAAAGGCACAGGTAACAAAATAAAAACAGACAATTTGGACTTCATGAAAGATTTGTGCATCAAAAGACACTATCTGCAGAGTCAAAAGGCAACTTGCAGAATGGGGAAAAAATCATTGCAAACCATATAGCTGATTAATATCAGGAATATATAGAGACCTTCTAAACATCAATAATGAAAGAAAAAGCTATCTGTTGTGTTTTTTTCCAAAATGGGCAGAAGATTTGAATAGACATTTCTCCAAAGAAAATATATGAATGACCAAGAAGCACATGAAAAGATGCTTAATATCACTAATCATAAGGGAAATGTAAACTGAAACTACAATGAGATACCACTTCAATGAGATACTACTCCCATTGGGATGGTTACTATCAAAAACACAGAAAACAAGTGTAGTGAGGATGTGGAGAAGTTGGAACCCTTGTGCACTGTTGCGGGGGATATAAGATGGTAGATCTGCTGTGGGAAACAGTATGGAGGTTCCTGAAAAAAATGAAAAGAAAATGACTATATGATCCAGCATTTCCACTTCTGGTATGTACCCAAAAGAAGTGAAAGGAGGACCTCAAGAAGGTATGTATATGCCCATGTTCACAGCAGCATTACTCCCAATAGTTAAAATGTGGAAGCAACCCTTGTGTCCATCTATGGATGATGGATAAGCAAAATGTGGTATGTGCGTACGATGGAATTGTGTAGTCTTTAAAAATGCAGGCAATTCTGCAGTGTGCTGCAACGTAGATGAACCTTGAGGACATTATGCTAAGTACAATAAGTCAGTCACAAGAAGCCAAACACTATATGATCCCACTTGGGTGAAGTACTTAGAGTAGTCAAAATCATGAAGACAGAAAGTGTGATGGCGGTGGCCAGCGGCTGTGGAGGGGAGAAGAAGACTTGTTATTTAACGGGTATAGAGTTTCAGTTTTACAAGATGAAAGAAATCATGGAGCTGGATGGTGGTGAAGTTTGCACAACAATGGAGTGGACTCAACTCAATATCACGGAATTATAACTTAAAAACGGTTAAGATGGTAAATCGTATGTATGTCTTTTACCACACACAAAAATGTTTACATGCAGGCATACCAAGTGTATAAACTGTTGGCATGCAACAGTTGGGGGGCGGACAATAAAATTACCCACAGAGGTGCAACCTGAGATTGACAATCGGGGGAAGATGAAAATATCATTGCCACTACTGAACGAGCTGATGTGGAGAACGTGGCTTTCGCCAGCAGCCCTGTGCTGTCCAACACTGAGCACCACTGTCGGCCAGACATGTCCCCCGGAGGTAGGCAGTGGTGCTCCCCTTGGGCACACCCCCCTAAAAGAAAACACATAGAAGAAAAGCACAACAAATTTAACAAATAAAAGCAGAGAGAAAGAGGCTTAATACCTCCACCTAATTGCCAGTGGGCGAGTCCCTCCTCCTTGTCCTGGGCTGAGAAGTGGGGAGGATGAGAGGCAAGGTCAGGGTCATACGTGCCCCAACTATGGAAGAGGCACGCTTGCCACCCACTGCTCTGCACATGCTTCCCCCTTTACAGCGTATCTGGGAGCAATTTCCACATGAGAACACAGGACTTCCTCCTATTCGCAGCTGCATAGTAAGTACTCTGTTGTTTGGGGCACTGCAGTTATGTCCCTGGTGTCTGCTTTCAGGGAGTTTCCATTTGCTACTGCAGTAGAGCAATTAGCCTGGTACCTGCATCATTCTGCGTGGTGTCAAAGTGTGAATAAGACACATCCCTAGACGAGGGATGGCTGGTTCACAGGTTTGCGCATTTCTCAGCTTGACTGCTATTGCTGAATGGCCGGGCAGAGGGGCTGTGCAAAACTGCTCCCAGAGCTGTGAGGGAGAGCCCCTGGCGGCCACCAGCCTCGCCATTACAAAACGTGAACTGATCAGCTAAGAGAGCAGATGAGTATATCCCTGAGGGAGGAGCAGGGAGAGCTAGGAAGGACGGTCACAAAGGGCCACAGGCAAACTTTTGATGATGACGACTCTGTTCACTATCTTTATCGTTGTGATAGTTCCATACGCATATGAAAATTTACTAAACTGTATACTTTAAATACATGCAGTGTACCGCATATTAATTATATCTCAATAATGCTATTTCTTAAAAACGTTTACACGCTATTTTTTTTTGTCCTATCGCCATCAGAAAATAAACAATTTCCTTGTCTGCAGGCAAAGTTGTGAGGAAACTGTCTTCCCTATCAGTGGAAGAATGAATTGGCATGTCTTTTTAAATTAATTTTTCAACCGTTAAAAAGTGTTTCTCTTCTTTGGGGAGAAAAATTATATGTGCTCCTTATTCAGCCTCTACTAAGATCTTATTAATTTATTTCTCTTTTTGTCTCAGTAAAATTGAGCTCCACAGCTCTGTGTTTTGCTTCTAAGGCCAATTAATAATTTGCCAGAGCCTGGCCTGAAAAATGAAAGTCTACAGAATTAACACAAGGAACCTAAGAAAGAGTTAAAGATTTGCCCTGCCCCCTGAAACCACGGAGGAAGATATCATTCTGAATCATAAAACTCGAAGAATTTCATTTGGTAAGGTGTTGAATCCGACCATTTATGAGTATAAATCTTGTTTTTCTGTGCAAAATTGGGACTTGTCCATGCATTCTTAACCGTTACCAAGGTGCTCATTTCTCAGTTACAATGAATCTATTATTTAAACAGAAGGGTCTTACAATGTTTCTAAGACTTTAAACTTTGTTGCCATGGCTTTGGAAGCTACTTCAGATGGAAAGCTGGCCTCCGCTTGCTGGTGTCACTCCTAACTTGCCTTGGTGGTGTCCTGTAATCTCAGTTCTGGACTCCTCAATCGTATAATCACCCGGGAGCTTTCTTGGACAAACAGAAGATGGTTAGTCTCTCTGTGAGATTTCTTATCTTCATAAAGAGACTGAGAGTCTTGGCTCACCTTAAACAAGATCTTTGAGGTGACAATTGTACTTCTAGGGAATGTGTATGTTGGAAATAATAGGACGAACATGTGTCACATGTGTACAAGGATTCTCATTGTAGAGAAAACTGGAAACTCCCAAAATATCCAACAAAAGAGGCAAACAGTCACACTACACATGACAGTAGGGCCATTCAAAAGAGGAGCCAGGTCCATTGTCAGTGATTGGGGAAATGCCCACAACATGACATTAAGTGAAAAACACAAATTTTCTCACAGTGTCTGTAGCAGGACTGCTACATAACAACAGCTGTGTTTGCACCGAAATGCTAACATGGCCTAGGCCTGGGAAGGGGGCTAGAGGGCTAGATAGGCTGCTGGGGAGGTGGCCGCCTCAGTTCCTACGCACAGAATCCTTTAAAAGCCTTAGGTGGATGGACGACTTCTTTGTTCAGGTTATTGAAAAGAAAACAGTATTGTACAAACGGGGTGGGGAAAGGGGTTTTTTTAAGACCCACCCATGTCTGTAATGCTTGAATCTTTTAGGATTACAAGTAATTTAAAAAAAATTTATTTTGATTTTTTATTTAGTTTGGACATTGTCTCCAATGAAGTGCTTTTGAACTAGAAAATAATTTAAGAAAATAAAAGTTTATATATAATAGAGGAAAAGATGCCTAGGATTTTACTTTTAAATGGGACTTGTCACTGGCATATTGTGTGCTGAGGCAGGAGGAAGGTACCAGCCCTGAAGGTGTGGCTGGAACTTCCTCCACCTGGATTGTGCAAGCCTTATGCAAATTTTTCCGAGAAGAGTTCAACCAGGTCAAGGCCTGAGGGGCTGCGAGGCTTAAGATTAGGCTGGGGAAAAAGAGGGGCAGGGCGGCCTGTTTCCTGCCTGGAGGGCCAATGCTCACCTAGTGCTTTGGCCAGACCGGAAGCCAGAAGTGTGGAGGCGGGTTATGGACCGCAGAACAGACAGTAAAACCTCTTCACTCTCTCTCACTGTTAAAAGTATTATACTTGTCGTTGTTTGGGGCAGAACCACCCAAAGGAGGAGCCCAGTCTGTGGGGTGCTAAGTACCATGGGGGCTTTTGCCCAGAAAGCTGTCATTGGGGTCACAGGTGAAAGGGGAGCTGGGTTAGGCTTGCTCAGCAGAGGGGTTCCTGGCCCCAAAGGGCAGTTGTTTTTCAGGGGTGGGCAGTCTGGAACTTCAAGGGCAGAAACTCTCCCTGGGCCAGCCCCATCAACCCTCCCTCCCGCCCTCTTGTTGCCCCGACCTTCACCCTGCTCCCTGGGAACAGAGACCCGGCCCTGCTGGGTGCAGGGACATTTGGGCCCTCCCCCATCCCAATGAGGGGTAAAAGAGTCTCAATTTTGCGTGAGGCGCTCTGCCTCAGCTCTCCCCACCGCCTTGCAGGGGCGGGGGTAGCTCTATAGGTGCCCTGGCTCCCCAGTGCTCCCTGAGTGTGGGGGTACCACAGTCCACACCACTTTATATCCAGGTGGGATTGGGAAGAACAGGAGAAAGGGGAACTCAGAGTTTTCCACAGCATTCCAAGAACGATTCCAGAATCGTTTAGCAAGGGCAGCCTTGTGAGCTCTGAGATTAACTTTGAGAAGCTGTCCTGATGACATAGCCTGCGTCCACCCCTCAAACCCCGAGTTCTGAGGGTCAAGGCACAAGTCCAGACTGCCCAGCCTTTCCTGTGTGTCCAGGTGCTGCCCAGGGGCACTTGGCAGCCTTCGGATGTCCACATCCTGGGAAAGGTGTGCCAGTCTGGGGCAGGCAGCTCCAGGGAAGGGTGTGGCCCCCACAGGCAGGCCCAGGGACTGTGCAGGGCTGTGGGACCCAGCCTCATGGAGGGAGTGCCCTGGACACTTATGGGACAACAGAAACCACGGCTGTAGAGAAAACTGGGGGCCGTTTGGGGAATTCCTTCCCTGGGGAAGCCTTGGGAGAGCAGGTCCCCTGAGGGAGAGGACGCTGGCCACCCAGGATTTGCAGGAGGTTGTCTGGGGGATTGCAGACGCTGGATATCCTGGTCTGGAAGTCCCAGCAGACGAAGCTTGTCTTCCACCAGGCTGGTTCTGGCCCCTACTGGTGGCCACAGGGATGTACCTCTCTTGGGTATGTGGCTTCCTGCCTCTTCCCCCAAGCCTTGGTTATTCCTCCTAGAGATAGTGATGTAGGAGTCCAGGCAGCTCATCAACACCCAAAGATACAGAAAACTCTGTCCAAGGAAAAGCATGGAGGAGATGGTAACACTTTTTGCTAAAGTACTCACTGAAACAATTCTGAATTCTGAGAACTGTCTCACACTTTACTCACACTTTATGTAAACATGTAACTTTTTTTAAAAAAGATTTTATTGGGGAAGGGGAACAGGACTTTATTGGGGAACAGTATGTACTTCCAGGCCTTTTTTCCAAGTCAAGTTGTTGTCCTTTCAATCTTAGTTGTGGAGGGCGCAGCTCAGCTCCAGGTCCAGTTGCAGTTGCTAGTTGCAGGGGGCACAGCCCACCATCCCTTGCGGGAATCAAACCGGCAACTTTTGGTTGAGAGGACACATTCCAACCAACTGAGCCATCCGTGAGCTCAGCGGCAGCTCAGCTCAAGGTGCCGTGTTCAATCTTAGTTGCAGGGGACGGAGCCCACCATCATCCCTTGTGGGACTCGAGGAGTTGAACTGGCAACCTTGTGGTTGAGAGCCCACTGGCCCATGTGGGAATCGAACTGGCAGCCTTTGGTGTTAGGAGCATGAAGCTCTAACCGCCTGAGCCACCAGGCCGGCCTGTAAACATGTAACTTTTAAAAATATTTAAATTGTTGCTAAAGATGTAATTTCTGGCATATTGCCAGAATTTTAACATTGACATTTAAAAAATAAAACTGCCACATCACTCTTATAAATGTATCTAATTGAATCTAAATGCCATAGTAATTTAAACAAATGTATTGAGATATAGCTTATGTTTAGTGGGGTGCACCAATCTGGAGTGTAACCTTATATCTGTATGATGGATAGAACCCTATAAGACAGGGACAGTCCTCTGATGCTGACCCTCCTTTGCGTCCCCACCCAGTTGTATTTCAAGAACAGTAACGACCAACATCGGAACATCCCACCCACTATTCAAAATTATTAACAACTCATTCATGGTCGGCCTTCTTGTGACTCCTATTACCATAGATTAACTTTCCCATTTTTTGAACAAGTAAATAGAATCACACATGTTCTCTGTTATGTCTGCCTTTGGAGGTAGGGTCTTCAGAGAGAAAACTCAGTTCAAATATGGACATTAAAGTGAGCCCCACTCCAATGTGATTGGAGTATTTCTAAGACGGGCCTAGGACAAAGACGAGCAGAGAAGGCAGAGGTGTGAAGACACAAGCTGAAAACAGACATCTTACAAGGAGCACAGAGGCCTCCGACGGACCAGCTCTGCTGACACACTGATCTCACAACTCTGCAGCTTGTTTTCCCAGAGCGCGGGCTCTGAGAGCGAGACTGAGAAGGGGAGCAATGTAGGAGTCAGTCTTTTGATAATCTTGGAAGTGACATCCCATCACTTTTATCATGTTCTATTCCTTAGAAGGGAGTCCATACTCGCCGGGAGGGACTCACACAAAGGCAGATGGGGGTCATCTCAGAAGCTGCTTGCCCTCCACAGAGACAGAGTGAGACCTCAAGAACCAAGGGAAAAAAGGACAGAACACACAATTTAAAACTTGGCAAAAAGAGCAGGTGTTTCACAGAAGAAGAAATCAACTGTCATTTAAAAGCCTCTGACAGAATGCTCAGCATCACCAAGGATCTGAATAATACAAATCAAAGCCACCACCCACTGGCAAGAAAAGCGGCTGCCTTTTCCCCCCATGTGTGGGTGTGCAGACCTTCTGACCACTTTGGAGACCCGCTTCCCATTGCCTGGGAGCGCCGAGCACGCACCTGCTTACAGTCCCGTGTGGACCTGTGAACAACTTGGGATTCTAACACCGCTTGCAGGCTATCGAGTTAGACTGCCAGTGTCACGGGTCCCTCACCTGGGCACAGAGATGACAGGTCCTTGACGAGCGGCCGTATCTGCTGCTTACAAGTTCATTTAGAGTTATTTAGGCCTCATTTGGCTCCAGAGGGACTGCAGGCAACTTGTGAGTAGCATACGTAAATTAGAAATTATAAATGCAGGAAGAGAAAGAAAATCCAGTGTATAGGTTTTAATTTTATGTATATTTATAAGTGTGTGTGTGTGTGTGTGTACGCACACTCAGAAAGCTGCTGTACACATACCCCTGAGGTCACAGGGGCGGATCGTGTGGGCCTGATTGTTCGTCCTGTAGGCCAGTCAGCCAGGAACACCACTGGGCTCCACACTGAAGTCTGGATCTGAGTGGGAATGTCTGAGGCGGTCCTAGGAACCTAAAGGAAGAAGTGGCTCCCTGTGAATGTTTTCCTGGGTTGAACCTGATACCCAGAGGGACGGGGACCCAGGGACACAGGGCCTCCCGGGAGGCCTCAGCACAGGCAGGTGGAGTCAGAAAGGCAGGACTGGTGGGTGGGGTGGCAGCACCAGGGGCTGGGGAGGGATCACCCAGCTTGCAGTCCTTGGGGCCCAGTTCTTAGTGCTGGGTACGTGCTAGGCACTCCCTGCATGCTTTCTCTGTGCACCCCAACACCTGGGGGCGATTGGGTTTCTGGCTGCTTTGGACGGATGAAACAGCTGAGTCCACAAACGTGCTTCCTGTCACCCATGCATGGCTTCCTCCCCTCACCCCATGTTTGAAATATCCCCTCAGAGAAATGATGCTTCCAGAAATGATGGTGGGAGGCGACACTGACAGGAGTGACCCCAGAAGACAGAGGGCCAGAGAGGGGAGTGAGCTGGGTTTCAAGGCTTCCCTGCTCCCCTGCCCCCCCCCCCACGCCAAGTCCTAGGGAGAGAGCAATAGAGGAAAGACAGCGATGTCCCAGTCTAGCCCTCTCCTGGGGAGAACTGTCAGGCACCGTCAGCTTCTAAAACGTATATATTCTTAATGTTGAAATAAAATCCATCCTCTATTCAAACATCCCATGCAATATAAACTCCCAGAGCCTTGTATAACCATCACTTACTTGATAGATGACTTTCCTTTAACAAAATGAACTATTTCAGATCACAGGCATAGTTTTGAGCTTTCCTGTTTCTTTCTTTTAGGATGTTGAAATGGTTAAGTTTTTAAATTTGAAAAACTTGTTGCAATGGGTGAGATAAAATGTACGTGAGCAAATAAGCACCAGTAACTCATATCAAGACATATTTTTAAAATTATAAAACAATGTTTTTAAACCAGTACAAGAAAAGTCTCTTGTATCGTTATGTGAAAACTATATAAAGATTCAGTACATTTCAGTCAAGTGAGGCCTAAACTATGCAGGTATTCAGACACAAAATGTCCACTCTGCCAAACAAGAAAAACCACTGACTCCTGAAAGCACTTTTGCAAAAACCCAGGAGGAGATGTGGTGCCATTTTCCGTCTAGTTACTAACTCGTTTCCTGGAAAATCACTGAAAAGCAGAGACAGTGTATGGAAACATTAAGAATTGTAGCTTTGAGTATTTGAAAGACAAACACTAACAACCAGCAACTTCTAAAGTCATTTTATTTTCACTCAATTTACAGAGGCCAAAATCAACTGGATGTCAGTTAGAAAACCGAAGGCAAAGCTGAGCTCGCTCGGTGAGGACAGTTGCTTTGCCCTCCCGGGTATACAATACCCCTTTCAAAGCAATGCTATGTATGTCATAACTATATTTAGAAATACGCAGAGAGGAAAATATTACTGCCCCGACTCCAGGCTGTGAATGATAGGGAAACACATGAAAACCTCATTGACTGGAAAGCTCAAACTCGTTCCTTCATGTCCCTCGATCAATTTCAAATGTCCGATGACATTTGAAGGTGTCCATTGTTGTTTTTAAAAACCCTGTAACAAGTTCCACGTGAAGCAAAGGGTAGTACTCTCTCCATACAAGGTGAAAATATTCGATTTTTGGTTTCTTCTTATAGCACTGTCCGAGGAAAACAGAGTTGCAAAGTTTTCACCAAAGATTTCAGAAGCCCTGCAGGCAGTTGGAAGCACTGGCTCGAGTTAATATGTACAAGTAACCACTTCTCTAAGGCTGGGTAACTAACTTTCTTTTAAAAGGCGGAGTAGGAATACTGAGCTTCGGAAATCACCAAGAGCGATGAACACGTTAAAAACGAACCTTTGCATATCAGCCAATGAATCTTTCCGACGGCCACGTATCCTGGGCATTTGTGGGCCCCGCCCGGACCTCTTCCTCGGGCGGGGCCAGGGCCTCCATCTCGCGCACCACCTGCGTGAACACCTGGTCCACCATCAGTTTGCTCTTGGCCGTCACCTCCAGGAACGGGCACCGCCACTCGCGGGCCAGCGCGCGGCCCCGCGCCGTCAGCACCTGGCGCTCGGCGTCCAGGTCGGCCTTGGTGCCCACGAGCACCAGCGGCACGGCCTTGGGGCCCCGCAGCCGGCCCATGCGCTCCCGCAGCGGCCGCACGGCCTCGAACGAGGCCTGGCTGCACACGCTGTAGAGCACCACGAAGCCGTCGCTGTTCTTGATGTACAGGTCCTTGAGGGTGACCAGGTGCTCGGCGCCCACGGTGTCCACGATCTCCAGCAGCGCGGGCGCCGCGTTCACCTCGATCACCTTGCTGAACAGCTCCTCCACCGACGGCTCGCACTGCTCGGGGAAGCTGCCGCAGGCGAACTGCGTGGCCAGCGCGGTCTTGCCCACGGCCACGCTGCCGAGCAGCACCACCCGGTAGCCCTTGGCGGGTCGCGGCCCGGGGACGGCCATGGCGAGACGCGCTGGCGGAGGGCGAGGAATGGCGCGCAGGGGCGGGGGCGGGCTGTGGGGAGGGCGGGACGGGGGGCGCGGGGGTGGGGCGGGGGGCGGAGGGGAGGGGAGGGGAGGGGCGCGGGGGAGGGGACAAAGTGGGGGGAGGGGACGCGGGGGCGGGGCCCCGCAGGGCGGGGGCGGGGGCGGGGCCCCGCAGGGCGGGGGCGGGGGCGCGGGCTCCGGCGGCAGGCCGCGTGGGTGCCCTCGCTCGCGCGGGGACCTGCTCCCCGAGGCTCGGAGGTCACCCGTCCCGCCGCCGCCGAGACGGGGTGCCAGGAGTCTCGGCCCGGCCCGCCTCTCAGCCCCTCGCTCTCCCCGTGTGTCTGCCCGCCCCCAGCCCGGAGGCTCTGGCGCCGGCCTTACCCCGCAGCTCCACGTCCCCGGCCTCCCCTCTCGGGAGACCTCGCTCATGGTTGGCCCCCGAGTGCAAGACCCAGAGGGGCCTTCCTCCCATACCCCCTGGTCGACCAGCCGGGGCCCCTCCGTTAGTCCCTGCCCCCTACTCGCCCTCCCAAGAAAAGCCCCTTCTGTCTGGGGACCAGAAGGTAACCCGATCCGTTCCACGTCAACCGGGAAATGCACGATTTCTCCACCCTTTCTGATCCAGCCTCGTGGCCGGAAGCCAGGCTGGCCTCGCTCAAGGTCAGGCCTGACTGGGCTGCGCAGCTGGGGCCCCTCTCCGGGCAGGGCGGGCCCCAGAAAGGGGGGACCTGGGAGGGAGCTTCACACTGAGGGTCTCAAGTGCCTTTCGGGCCCCCTTGCGCCAGTGCCTTCGTGCCAGGGGGCCTTGTGCCAGTGCCTTCATTCTGGCCCCCTCCAGCCCCCCTTTGTCGCTGAGCATACACCAGGGGAACTTTATAAAATGTAAATCACACTTCACTCCCCCACATAAACCCTCCCTGGCTTTCCATTGTGCCCTCCTGACCTAAGAATAGAGTGACCACATAACTCACCATCCAAACCTGCTTACTTTTGGTAATGAGAGAGTGTACCCATTCACCAAGCAGCAGGCATAAACCAGGAGAGCCCTGAGCAAGGGGGCTTTGGGGTCACCCTTCCTATAAAGTGGGTCCTCCATGTCTGACTTCCCTGCCACCAGTCACTCTCCAGCTCTCCAGCTACACAACCTTCTTGCTGTTTCCCTGATTCAGAGGAGAAAGGCTGGGGGGTGGGACAGTGGGGGAATGGGCAGAAAGTCTTGGGATTGTACTCCGGAGGAAACTGCCACCCTCTGTGTCTCAGGCACAAGCAGATGCCGGAAGGCCTGGGCTGCAAGTGGAGCTATCCACACTTTCCCTGTATTGGGGGTATCACTGACTCTCCCTCATTCTGGGGCAGCCCTCCAGTGGCCCAAGTTTAAGTGTCAACAGGATACATCTTGCACGTTGGTGTTTGTTTATGACAGAACGTGCTTTTCTATAATCAATGCATAAAACATCCTAAATATATATTAATTATATATTGAACAACAACAGACAACTTGATTTCTAAATAGAGAAACCTTACAAGACTTACTCTCTGACAGCAAAGTAACAAAAGTAAAAATCAATTTTTAAAAACTTGTAACTGCAAATATCCTCCGGGGAAATGCAGATTCAATCCAAGTTTCTACCATTTCCCACAGATAACTTTTGAGGGAACATAGGCAACTCACTGTCACAAAAAAAGTCACAAATACACAACGAAAAACATCACTCTGAGTGACAGCCATTGGAAACACAGCCAACAAAAGTACATTCAGAAAACTGCAGATATTGGAGTTATCAGATACATAAAGTACGTTTTACGTGTTTAAACAAATAAAAAAGCTTAGAAATATTAGCAAGGAACAAGAGACTATAAAATATGTTCAAGGAATTTGAAAGAGATCCCCAAAAGAAAAAAAAATCTTGTAGAAATGGAAAACATAATAATTTACTGTTTTAATGAACATAAAACACCCCTTGATAGGTTAAATAGTAACTTAAATGCCCTGTGCCTGCAAGAGATAAGGGCTTTGCATGTTGCCATGAAGCTGCTGGACTTTCACAGAGTATCTTAAATTGATAGTAGGTTAATTTGAGTCTGTCATTATCAGTTTTTGAGGTTTTAAAGCCATTAACAAAAGTCCGTCCACCTCACCTTCCTTATTCCCATTGCCTCAATGCGTTAAAACACACACACCCCACCATATAAACCATGCTTCACTTTCCACCTGTACCAAGTCCTAATCATGCCTGGTAAGTCATTATAACTGTCACAGGCTCATCATCAGCTCACTCACTGCGAGCAAAAAGGTCCTTACAATGGGGTCTGAAGGGTGTGTGCTTCTAGGACCCTACCCTAAAGTTTTCTTTCTAGGGCCACTTCTGGTAACTCTCTTGATTCAGGTTCCCTCCAAAAGCGGAATCTATGACATGGGGCATGGCCTTGTGAGCAAATAGTTTATTTTTGGAAGTGATGTCAAAAATCAGGAATGGGGGCCCTGGAAGAGAGAGAAAGGGAAGGGGGGCAACCCCATGCCAGAGTGCATTCTGGAGTTATCACTGCTGTGGGAGCACACCTCAGAATGGTCCACTCATGAACAGAAGCAAGGGGCATACACTCCCACTGGCACCAACTGTTCACTGCTCCAGGAGTGCACATGTGCCAGCTAAGTTCAGTGAGCTCCAGATGCATCTCAAGCAGCAGCTGCAGCAGCAGAAAGCCCAGGGTAGAAAGCAAGGGCTGTGCAGTGCAGCTGAGGCAGGAGGTGGCCAGGCTCTAGCAGAAAAGCCAGCTGGTTGCTGGAGCCTGACTGGAGCAAAGAGGTGGGCCCAGAGTGGATGAGGTGAGGGCACGAAAGATGGCTGACTCAGTTCTAATTGTTTGAAATATCTCATTTGGGGGGAGTGGTGGACAAGCATCTTATCTGCAAACAGTGATGAGTATATTGCTTATGTAATTTTCTTGTCTTATTGCTTTAGCTAGAGTCTCCATAAATAACAATGTTGAACCATAGAGGTAATAACTGGCATCTCTCTTCATTTCTGACTGACAGAAAGGCCTTTACTTTGCACCACTATTATGATGTATATTTTTGTTCTCTAACCAACATCCTTTTTTTTTTTTTTTTTAAGATTTTATTGGGGAAGGGGAACAGGACTTTATTGGGGAACAGTGTGTGCTTCCAGGACTTTTTTCCAAGTCAAGTTGTTGTCCTTTCAATCTTAGTTGTGGAGGGTGCTGCTCAGCTTCAAGTTGTTGACCTTTCAGTCTTAGTTGTGGAGGGCGCAGCTCCACTCCAAGTCCAGTTGCCATTGCTACTTGCAGGGGACACAGCCTACCATCCCTCGCGAGAGTCGAACCGGCAACTGTGCTCCAACCAACTGAGCCATCCAGGAGCTCAGCGGCAGCTCAGTTTAAGGTGCCGTGTTCAATCTTAGTTGCAGGGGGCGCTGCCCACCATCCCTTGTGGGACTCGAGGAATTGAACTGGCAGCCTTGTGGTTGAGAGCCCACTGGCCCATGTGGGAATCGAACCGGCAGCCTTCGGAGTTAGGAGCACAGAGCTCTCACCGCCTGAGCCACCGGGCCGGCCCTCTAACCAACATTCTTTATCATAAGAGGAAGTTGTAGTCTATTGGAGGTGCCAACAATGTATACGCATGACTTGTATTTATCTTTTATTATCAGTATATATTGAGTATTACAATTTTAATACAGTTTTTTCCTTTCTTAAAATGTGTATACATTTTTTGTCACCCTCTGTATGTATACCTTAGCGTTTTTATTGGGAACATCTGCTGGGTTTTTTGTTCTCTGTAAACTCATAAGGTTTTTCTCCTTTAGTTTTGTTAATTTTGTGATTCATAGTTGATGGATTTCCTATTGATGAATCATTCTGTTTCTCACCTCATCTCTTATGACTCTTCTCCTTGCTACCTTCTAGCCACAGTGACCTTCTTACTGTTCCTCTAGCATGTCAACCTGTGCTCCATCTCAGAACCTTGCTGTTCTCCCCTCCTGGAACACTGTTCCTTCAGATATCTGCATGCCTCACTACCTCATTTTGTTCAGGTCTCTTGTTCAAATGTCACTTACTTTAAAGGGGTCTTCCCTTACTAACTATAGGTGGAATTCTAGCCCCCCAAAATTCATATGTTGAAGCCCTAGCCCACAGGACCTCAGCATGTGACCTTATGTGGAAATAGGGTCATTGCAAATGAGGTCAAGATGAGGTCATGCGGGAGTAGTATGAGTCCCTAATCCCGTATGACTAGTGTTCTTTTAAAAGGGGCAATTGGGACACAGACATGCACACAGGAAGAATGCTACGTGAAGATGAAGGCAGAGATTGGGGAGGTGTTTCTACCAGCCCAGGAATGCCAAAGATTGTTGGCAAATCATCAGAAGCTAAAGGAGAGACATGGAACGGATTCACCTTCACAGCCTCGGAAGGAACCAGCCCTGCTAACACATTAGTCCTGGACTTCTGGTCTCCAGACTGTGAGACGATACATTTCTGTTTAAGCCACCCAGTCTGTGGGATTTTGGTAACAGCAAGCCCAGGAAACTAACACATCAACCTAAAAAAGGGCTAAGAATTCAATGTGTGAATTTTTGGGGTATACAAACCCTACCACAAACCCATCACTTCTATCCTGCTGTCTTAGGCAGCTCGAGCTGCTGTAACAGAACACCACAGAGTGGGTAGGGAGAGGTACCATTTATCTCTCACCATTCTGGAGGCTGGGAAGTCCATGGTCAAAGTGCTGACAGATTCAGTATCTGCTGAGGGCCTGATGTCCCGACCGGCAGGACAATGCAACGTGGGACGAGGGGAAGAAACCTGTTGAGGATGAAAAAAAAAGGGGGGACAGGAGACGCGAAGAATGGAGGCAAGACAGGGATCTGATCAAGCCTCAAAATTTTATTACGATGGCGGGTTATATATATAGCTATGTCAGATGGGGGTGGGATATGCTATGTCATAGGGTGGCGAGGTACTTGTCGCGGGCTGATAGGCTAGGACAGGGCGATGCCATATGAGGTACAAGGAAATGGGCAGGCTCTGGGTTTGGCGCGCGCGGGCTCTGGGTTTGGCGCGCGCGGGCTTTGGGTTTTGTGACCAGGAAGTTCTGCCTAGGCAAGGCCTGGGGATTTCTATGGCTTCCGACATCTCCTCCCTTTTTGTTTGTTTTAAGGAGGTGGGCCTTGACCGAGTGAGGGAACAGAGGCCTGGTTCCTCCAACGAGCAGAGCTCGTTATTGGATGGTTTTGGGTATCTTTTGTGGAGGAGAGGTAGAGATTTTTTGATACCAACCTCTATGCAAACCAGGTATGTTCTCAGGAAAGTTAAAGGGAGCCGACCGTTGTGAGTCGAGCCCTTTCCTTGCAAATGCTTTGCTTTGCACTCACCTCGGTGCCCATACCCCTCCCCAACTCGTGGGGGGAGTAGACATACCCTTAGTATTATGCCGTCCCCGTGGGGAGGAAGCCAAGATAGCCTTCTTCGAGGCCGTCCCCTGTTGCTAGCCGCTGATAATGGATTTGGATTGGTTTGGCCAAAACAGCATCGATTTGGTTTTTAATGAGGTCAGTAATGCGCCTAAAAGCCCATGGCCCGAAGGCTATTAAGAGAAGGATGCATAGGAGGGGGCCAAGGGTGGGGAGCAGGTAGGGGAGAAGTCCGTTGAGACCCGTCCAGAGTGGGTTTTCGAAGAGTTCTTTGCGTCTTTTTACTAGGTCCTCTTGTAGTTTTTTGATCTTGTCTCGGACGATCCCAGACTTGTTAGCATAGAAGCAGCAGCGTTCCTGTAAAGCTAAGCAGATACCTCCCTGTTCTGCAGTGAGAAGATCTAGGCCTCGACGGTTTTGTAAGACTACTTCAGCTAAAGAGTCAATCTGATCTTGGAGATCATTGATGGTCCCAGAAAGTGTTTGGACATCATCTATCAGCTGGCGTGATAGTTTATTGTAGGACTGGACTGCAACACCTACTCCCGCGGTACCCGAGGCTATTCCAGCAGTAATTCCTAGCCCTACGAGTAAGGGAATGGCTGTAATAGCACGCTTGTGGCGCCCGGTGGCAAATTCTAGGCTGGGGAGAGGGACAGGTGTGTCTCCTGGGATAATAGAGATATCAGGGAGGAGACTAGCTGAGACACAAAGTCCAGTCCAGTTGGTGGGTAACGTGGTGTAAGCGAGGCTGTTCCCACATATGAAAACTTGTCCAGGGCTAGAACACAAGGTTCCGTTAACTTGAATGATGTCAGAACAGTTAGTAAAAGTGACAAACCCTAGATCTACATCAAAAGTGTTGTTTTGAAATCGTCCCTGATAGCAGGGGGAGGTATTAAATCCTACAGGTTGAACTCTAAGAGGAAGGGAGAGACGGGAACAGTTAGAGATTTGTGTGTTTACTGTGATATTGGAGGGGATTGCAGTAGGTATGGGAGTTCCCATAGTCATGCAAAGCCAGCAGTCCTGGGCAAGAGAAGGGTTGGAATGATTTAAGGCCCAGAAGGTGGATTCGAGAATGTTGTTGGTTTGTGTGTCTAAATCCATATCCCGGGATTTTGGGAGAGCCAAGGGGTGGTAAGTTAAAGGGGGGAATAGGTGGTGGAGTATTTTTTGAATGTGCTCAGTGACAAGAGTCTCTTTTAATATGTCATTTGGCCCTCCGCCATCTGAAATGTGGACAGGCATTTTAGTTGGCCAACAGACTTTATTTCCAATTGTACCACTGCAGCCCGCCTGACTATATTTGTTATTGTCAGAGAGGGAGGTGGAGTCCCAATCGCCTCCGAATGTGGCGGACCTACGTCTCAATAACATGGCTGTGAGATAAGTTTGGTTGTCTGAGCCAGTACAAATTTGGGTGGTTGTGTAGCAGGAAGAATGCATTTGATCAAAATAGCTGCATTCGCTGGGGCAGGGCGGTGGTAGTCCTGCAATGGGGGGAATAATGCGGGGCTTATTGGTACAGGTCCATTGTGTTTCATCTATTCCTAGTCCGAATCCCCCCTTTATATTAGGATTATAGGCGAGGTAGGCTACTTTATTACCGCAATCAGTGGATGCTAAGTATGCTAAATCTACCTGTCCTTGTGGGGCTGGCTCCTCGGTGTGGGCACGGAGGTATCCACTGGGCACTGTGCCTCCCGGGCAGTCACATGGGTTGCCATAGAGCTGTCTGTATAGCTGCTCGCGGCTTACGGGGGGCCCAAACCCTCCGTAAACGGGGATGATGAGGAATGTGAAGAGTGTCAAAGTGAAGGACTCCATGAAGAACTTTATGTCCTGTGAAAAGAGAGAGAGATTTTCTCAGGGAAGATATCCCTGGAGTCTTTATGTGTTATTTGGATTTGGGGTGTTGACAGGCTTAACGAGACGCTCTGGCAGCCATCGCGCGCCGCCTTCCTGAGAATCATAAATGCAGGCTGACCCACGTCCCCAAATGAGGACTGGATCGGGGCCGTTCCATTTGGAGGTTAATGGATCTTTCCACATAACTGTAGCATATTGATTTTTTGTTTCTTGGTGCCAGAAGCGATCGGCAGCCGATTTTCCCTGAGCGTCAAGTTGTAGGAAATTAAGGGTAAACAATGCATGGCTGAGAACATTACGAGGAGATCCTTTGGTCGGATAGGCAGTGGTGGTTTTTAACTTGTTGATGGTGTTTTTGAGTGTCTGGTGGGCTCGCTCTACAATGCCCTGGCCTTGGGGATTGTAAGGGATGCCAGTGACGTGTTTGATTTGGAATTGAGCACAAAAGGCTTGAAATGCCTGGGAGGTATACCCTGGTCCATTGTCTGTTTTTATAGTTTGAGGTTTTCCTAGTGTGGTAAGGCATTGGAGGGTATGGGCTATGATGTTTTTTGTAGCCTCGCCCCCATGAAGGGTGGCAACCATGAAGCCGCTGAAGGTATCTATAGTTACGTGTACATACTTTAAATGGCCGAATTCAGGAATATGTGTAATGTCCATCTGCCAGATTTGTCCAGGGAGTAAGCCCCTTGGGTTAACTCCTAGGTGAGGAAGAGGCAGAAAGGTTATGCACCCTGAGCAACTTTTAACAATGTGTCTAGCCTGATCTCGGGTAATTTTGAATAACAAGCGAAGTGTGTGGGCATTGACATGATGTAAGTTGTGGAATTGGGTGGCTCGCGTTATAGGGTCTAAGGTTAAGGGACATACTAAGCGGGTATGATTGTCTGCTATAGCATTGCCCTGTGAAAGGGGTCCAGGGAGGTCAGTATGAGCCCGAAGATGACTAAGGAAAAATGGGGTCTGTCTTTGTAGTATGAGATGTTGTAGTTGTTGAAAAAGTTTGGCAGCGCTGGTAGAGGGCTTGATATATGGCACTGTTTCTAGTTGGGGCACAGACAGGGCGATATAGGCACTATCAGTGTACAAGTTAAAGGGTGACTCCTGTAGTTTTTTAAACACTTTTATAACGGCATAAAGTTCAACAAGTTGGGCAGACTGAAATGGAGACTGCACCTGAAATCTTTGTGAGTTAATGACATATGCTGCTACGCCAGAAGAAGACCCATCCGTGAAAACCAAGGCGGCATTTTGTAATGGTTTAGTGGCTGTTATCTTTGGAAAAACAAAGGGATGTAGTCTGGAGAACTGTAGGAGTTTATTAGGGGGATAATGATTATCTATCTTGCCCTGAAATGATGTAAGGGAAATGATCCAGTCATCGTTATTTTGGGTTAGCCAATTAAGCTGTTCTTTAGTGTAGGGGAGAATGACCTGATCAGGGTCCCTGCCAAAGTGTTGTCGGCTTTTTTCTCTTCCTATCTTAATAAGTTTGACTACCAGGGATGGGTATGTGACTAGGACCTTAGACGGGGAGGAGGGTAAATGAACCCAGAAGAGGGGATTATCTTGCCATAAGACCCCAGTAGGTGTATGAGGGGTTGCACAAATAATGAGGGAGAAGGGCTGTTTGTATGATAGAAAGGTGACTTGTTGTTGTTGAATTGCCTTTTCTAGTAATTGAAGAGAGCCCTTTGCCTCAGGCGACAGCTCTCGAGGGGAGAGAGGGTCTGAGTCTCCCTGAAGAATATCAAAGAGGGGCTTGAGGTCTCCTGTAGTGAGCCTTAAGTATGGTCGAAGCCAGTTAATATCTCCCAAAAATTTTTGAAAGTCATGTAAAGTGTATAAATGACTAGTTTTAAGTTGGACTTTTTGGGTGGTTATGGACTGATTATGTAGCTCAAATCCCAGATAGTAGTAGGGGTCTTTGAGCTGGATCTTATTGGGGGCAAGTTGGAGTCCATAAGTGGTAAGATTGTGAGTTAAGTGTTGGCAGCATTGGAGTACCTCTGTGGTGGTCTTTCCTGCTAGAAGGATATCGTCCATATAATGAATAATATAAATAGTGGGCCATTGTGTTCTAACAGGATCCACAGCTTGTGCCACAAATTTTTGGCATAGGGTGGGACTATTGGCCATGCCTTGTGGGAGGACTTTCCACTGAAAGCGCTGCATAGGACCCTTGAAGTTGGTTACAGGCAGGCTAAATGCGAAACGCTCTCTGTCCAGGGGGTGTAAAGGAATGGTAAAGAAACAATCTTTAAGGTCTATAATAATCTTGTGATAGTTAGCTGGGATAGCTGTCGGGGAAGGGAGGCCTGGTTGGAGGGCTCCCATGGAGAACATGGTTTTATTAATTTCTCTGAGATCCTGAAGGAGGCGCCAAGACCCAGACTTCTTTTTAATAACAAAAATGGGTGTATTCCATGGCGAAGTAGTTGGTTCTATATGTCCTGCCGCTAATTGTTCCTGCACTAACCGAGAAGCTGCGGACAACTTTTCCTCAGGTAGTGGCCATTGGTCCACCCAAACGGGGGAATTATCTTTCCATTTTATCTTCTCCGCATGGGGTGCAGGAGGATCAATGGCCGCTAGGAAAAATCCTGACTGCCTAATCCTTGTCGGTTAGGGTTGGGCTTTATAGAGAGGGGATTTTTTATCCCTTGACCAGCTTTTCCCAGTCCCTGTCCAGGGAGATAGCCTTGGTTAAGCATCTGTTGAGCAACTATTTCGTTGGGGCTGCACATGATAAGTTTGAGTTGTGATAGGATATCACGGCCCCACAGATTAATGGGAATTCCAGAAATAATATATGGCTGGACCTTACCAGTATTGCCCTCTTCGTCTTCCCATGAGAGTATTTTAGAGCTTTGTCTGGGATTGGCTGATTGTCCTATGCCCTGTAGATGGGTATATGAGGCTTTAGAGGGCCATGTTGAAGGCCAGTATCTATCTGAGATGACTGTTGCGTCCGCTCCCGTGTCTATTAAACCTTGAAATTTTTTTCCATCTAAGTACAGGGTTAAAAGTGGCCTCTCTAAAGTGACCTGTTGTATCCAATAGGCATCTGAGGAGCCGAAGGCGGACTCCCGTCTCTTTGGTGTCAGATATTGTTTATTAGAGGTGTCTAATGGGAGAAGCACAAGCTGTGCTATCCTTTGGCCTTTTACTATGGATACAGGGCCCAGAGGGGCCGAGGCTAAGAGTTGTATGAGTCCTGTATAATCATTATCTATGACTCCTGGGATTATATTCAGGCCGGCGAGGGAAGAGCTGCCCCGTCCCAATATAAGTCCAAATGTTTCCGGGGGCATAGGTCCCGTCGTGGTGGTGGGAACGAGTTGGACCCCTTGGTCTGGGGTTAGTATCGAGTCGGCGGCGGCACAGAGGTCCAGTCCTGCGCTTCCGGGGGTAGCCCGGTGGAGGGAACCGACACTTGAGCTGGGAGGATCTGAGGACTTGGTTGTTGGGGAACAAACCTGACAGCCCCTAGGTTGTGTCCCGATGGAGGGGCCAGGGGCTGGCCCCGACTGGGGTTTCCCGGTTTCCTGGAAAGGGGGATACCTTCAATATCTGTTTTAGAATAACAATCAGAGGCCCAATGTTTGCCCCGTCGACATCTTGGGCACACGGTGGAAGGCATTGGTCTGGAGGGTGTCGGTGGGGGCTGTGATGAATTTTGGGGTTGTGGACCTCTATTTTTTATTGGGCAATCTCGACTAAAGTGTCCAGGTTGTTTACAGGAGAAACATAATCTAGATTGTTGATTAGGAGGCTTGTTTGAGGCAAAGTCTCGGAGGGCGGCTCCGATAGCGAGTCCCAAGGTATGGGAGGCTCCAACCCCTGAGCATAGTTTAATGTAGTCAGCAAGGTTGCCTCCACGGTGGGGGCGAATGGTTGCCTGGCAAGTGGGGTTAGCATTTTCATAGGCTAAATGTTTAACAAAGGCGCTGTCGTTCTCGCCTTCTCCGACCAACCGTTCGGCGGCGTCGGTGAGTCTGCTGATAAACTCACAATATGGCTCCTCGGGGCCCTGACGAATCTTTGCCAGGGAGGTGGTAGCGGAGCCTCTTGGAGGTAGGCGGCGCCACGCCTTGAGACCAGCGTTCTGAATTTGAGCTAACAGCCCCGGGGGAAAAGTTGCCTGGATTTCATTGGTATGATAGGGTTTTTCTCCTAGTAATTTATCCCGAGTCCATGATCTTGTTGTTCTATTTTCACTATTGCGCTGTGCTATCTCTCGGCAGTTTTCTTTAAACTCTGTGTGCCAGAGGACGTGGTCCCCCCCAGAAAGGGTGGCACGAGCTAATTTAAACCAATCATTGGGTGTGAGCCAACGGTCACTGAGACCTTCAAGAATTGCCAAGGTGTAGGGCGCTGTCGGGCCATAAGAGCTTACTGCACCTTTTAAATCTTTAATATGTTTGATGCCTAGCCGGTGATATTTTTGGCCAGTGGGATCATTGGAGTTGGGAGTGTTATCTTCTGGGTCTTCTGTGTCAGAGGCCTCATCGGCCGAGGGGGAATTATGAGAGTCGGGGGGTTCATTGTCAGTCTCTTCCATTGTATCCTCTTGAGAGGGTGGGCCACGGTTTTGGCTGCGGGTAACTGGAAAGGTCATTAGGGTCTTTTTATTAAGTATTGGGCCTTTTTGAGGTTTTTCAGGGTTTTGGTTAGGCATTAAGGTTTTAAGTTCTTTTTCAAGGGCATGCAGCTCCTTTAGGAGTTGCATATGTTCGCGTTTTTGTTGGAGTGTCTCTCTAAGAGAAGAAATTTCTTGGGTTAAAGATATTTTTGCCTGCCTAATGGGATCGGTTAAGGATGGGGTGTTTTGAACTAGGGTGTCTTGAGGGAATAGGGGTGGGTTTGGGTTTAAGACTGGGTTATAGAATGTTGGGAGTTCCTGAGGGGGGACATAAGGGGGAGGGGTATGTATTTTTTGTGAAGGGGCGCGCAAGGTTGGCGCGGCGAGGCCCCAGGGATCTTCTTTTTTATTATAGCGGGCAGCTTGTTCCTCTAAATCTATCTGGTCTCTTGGGGAGAGCTGGTCCTGATTATTAAAGGCCAAAAGGGAAGGGTAGATTTTAGGGGGGTCTTTTAATGGGTGATTCTCTAAGGCAGAGGCTTCCTGATTATCAGCTTGTTTTTTAGGTTCCTCTGGCATGTCTATTGAAACAGATTGGCAGACAGAAGGGGGGCGGGAACTCTCTTTTAGGACTGTTTCCCCTGTCTGTAAGATCTCTCTAACATCTGGGTCTGAGGAATGTATTTTTAGGATATCATTAATCAGATTCCAATATGAGAATGCCGATACAGGGACCTTGTTGGGTCCAAAAACCCGATAGTAATCATTAAAACAGTCTCCAACTCTCTTCCAATATTTTTGATCAATCGTTCCTTCTTGGGGGAACCAGGGGCAGATATCAGAGACAAAACTGAAAAACTCACGTAAATCTTTTTTTCTAGCCTTAACTCTCCGCATCTTGAGAGATTCCTTAATACCCTTAAGGAAGAGTTCATGTGAACTCAACTCCTGTCCCATGTCAATCACCTACTCACCAATCTCTCGTCCTTCGCTGGGCGGCTACTCCAACGTCGGGCAAACTTGGAGTCTTTTCTTGCGGGTGAATACCTCGTGAACTCCAAACGAGCCTTTTTACTGCCGAGGGGGCTGTCGAGTCTTGTCCCTTACGGGCTCGAAACAAGCCACACTCGCGCCGGGGAGGCCCTCGAGTCTTGTCCCACGAGTGAAAACTGCGTGGGCTCGAAAGAAGCCAGCCCGTGGAGGCTCAGGGAGGGGGGGGCCGCGGCGGTTTCCAGAGTAGGTGTCCTCATAGAATCTTCGTACCTCGGGCCCCACGTTGGGCGCCAAAATGTCCCGACCGGCAGGACAATGCAACGTGGGACGAGGGGAAGAAACCTGTTGAGGATGAAAAAAAAAGGGGGGACAGGAGACGCGAAGAATGGAGGCAAGACAGGGATCTGATCAAGCCTCAAAATTTTATTACGATGGCGGGTTATATATATAGCTATGTCAGATGGGGGTGGGATATGCTATGTCATAGGGTGGCGAGGTACTTGTCGCGGGCTGATAGGCTAGGACAGGGCGATGCCATATGAGGTACAAGGAAATGGGCAGGCTCTGGGTTTGGCGCGCGCGGGCTCTGGGTTTGGCGCGCGCGGGCTCTGGGTTTGGCGCGCGCGGGCTTTGGGTTTTGTGACCAGGAAGTTCTGCCTAGGCAAGGCCTGGGGATTTCTATGGCTTCCGACAGCCTGATACCTGGTTCACAAATAGGTGTCATTCCGCTATGTCATCACGTGTGGAAGAGGGGAGGGAGGTCTTTATTGGGGTACTAATCCCATTCATGAGGCTCCACCCTCATGACCTCATCACATCCCAAAGGCCCCATCTCCTAATACCATCACTTTGCGGCTTGGGTTTCAATATATGAATTTGGGGAGAACATACAATGTAACGGGCAGAGGCAGTATATTGCTCTTTGCTGCATTTGCAGTCTAGAACAGTGGCTCCCACATAGTAGGTACGCCACACTACGGTTCAGCTATGATGCCTGGTTTGAAAACGTGAATTTTTTCCAATGCTATTGAAAATTAGGGAACAATTAGAACATAATTTGAATTTTGCATTTTGTGTGACTTTGTGAGAAACATTAGGTGAACACAGAACACTCCACCAGCTGAACCGAGGTGTGTAGGAACACACAACACACATGCACACACCTCAAACATCTCCCAGCTACCTGTTAACCACTGTGCTATGAACCCACCACGCACACCAGGTATTACAACTTTCCCACCACCTCACAACATCTCACAAGCTGCAATCCTTCCAATGTTTACTTCCACAAGCAAACATCAAGCCTTTTCAGATAAAGTACCACGTTTTATAATCTTTATACATTAAAAAAAATTAACAGATATAACTCTGCTATGCTTTTTATTAGGTTCCTATCTATTTTTAATGTGTTACTGGAGTATTTTGGGTGTCCTGCCACCCCCATTTTCTCTGTTAGTCCCCTGGTTCTTATTGTGCACGGCACCCTGTATTTTAGGAATGTGTATGATACATCTCAGCAAAACTGATAGTATTTGTTGAGTGGTTGAATGAATGCTTGCCTTTCCGAGTTAAATCCTAGTTTATCCTGGTATGTGATTTTTTTCAGTATCCTATTGAAATACGTTTTCTAATTGCTTGTTGAGGCTGTCTGCCTCCACGGGCTTAGCGTACAGTACAGAATGACGTGGGTGTGAAGGAACCCAGTAACTGACACCCTCATTATTCTCGCCCAAGACCGAAACGCTTCAGAAATATGACAAAAGGGATTCAAGAATATGTAAATAAAATATTACCTTGTGAGAGATGATGTCTGGGTTGGAGCAGTTGGCTTTAGTGGACTGTACTGGGACCTCCCTAGTCCTAAATCCACATTTGGACTCAGCTGCCCAGTGGGAGCGGCCCTTGAAGTTCATGCAAGGAACCGCAGAAAGCAAGCTTCACACCACGCCCCAGGTGCCTCTATGCCCAATCTCCTGGCCTGGTCTCGTTACCTAGGCCTCGTGGGGCCAGGGAGCCTTTACCGGTCTCTGAGCCTTCAGCCGTAGGCCAGTGGGGAGCTCTCTGACCGCCAGTCTCTTCCCAGTTGGGAGGAACTGGATCTCAGCACCTCTAGGCACAGAGAAGGGGCAGCATTCCTGGGAAAGAAGCAGCTACCGCTGGCATCTGCAGAGAACAACTGTACAAACCTCCTGGGAGGCACAAAGAGCCCTCTGAATAAGCACTGAAAATACTGCAAACAGGCGGGCGTCTCTGCTACCAGTACAGCAGTGAGGACACATGTGGACACAGCCATTGCAAAGCTGAAGCGATTACTCCCTTTCCAGCAATGAAATAGGTTAGCTAACTGGACAAAATCTTCTTAGAGTAAAAATTCTGCATGAACAATGACAAAATCCTTTATTGCATAGCTGCAATGATGGGAAAAGGAAATGCCCCAAACAAAGAAGTTGCTGAAAACCAAAATGGTAGCTGACACAAGCAGCAGCCCCTCTGGGCCATTTTCAGTCTGAGTACCCAAGAGCACTGGGTGTGATGGAGGCAGGAGACCAGGCTCTGCGGCTTTCTAAGGCTCCCACACAAACCTAGAAAGGCCCTGATCTCTGGGAGTTAGTGAATTCGAAAATTTTCCAACCAGCAGCAAAAGGAGAGGAGAAAGACATTCTCCTCTCCAGGGCTCTCGCTTGGACAAAAAAATAAAATTATTTCTCTAAGATTTGTAACAAGGGCCTGGTCCTCAGTGGCGGGTGGGTGTAAATCAAACATCTCTTTGAGATCCTAGAAAGAAGCTGAGAAATTCACTCTAACTGGGCCCAGGTGGTTGGCCCTTAAAGGTGCCAGCAGTAAGGCCAAGCCCTCTGGAGGGCGCACTTTCGGGGGGGCTCGCCTGTCATCCTCTCAGGTAAAGCTCTGGTCCAAAGACACAGAGGACATGAGGGGACAGGCCACTACAGGCAAGAGCCAGCACGAACAGTCTCATCTTCAGGCAGTAGGATGGCAAGATTTAAGACAAGATAAATGTTTAAAAACAAAAATGGATTAGAGATATGGGAAACAATGTGACACGAATAAAAAGACTAGCTTTAGCAGAATCCCTCCTCACCAAGGTCGGGGGCAAAGAAAACCCACCTGGATTTCAGTCTGTCTTCGTGGGAAGCTGGCTCCAGCTCAGGGGGCTGCAGGCTGCTCAGGAATTTCCCTTCCTGAAAACCTGCCCTGTGGACATTAAGCCTGGACATCAGACCTGGACACTGCCCACAAGTGCCCCATTACAGCAGGCTCACTTGAGTTCTGCTTCTAAGAGAAGACCTGGGGAACAGGTGACCTCTCCTGCTGGAGCCGGGCAGGACGGACCTTTCATTTCTTTCTGATGCTGTCTGCCTTTCCCACCAGTGTCACTGGCCCGGAATCCAGCACTTCTTGACAAAGACAAGTGAAAAAGTTATCATTTCGCCACTTTACACTATGCACGTATTCAGAACACCTCAGCGAGGCCCAAAATGCCCAGTTTCTACTAAGTTTGCTTTGAATGAAATATGTGTAAGGGAGAACACACAGAAGCTACCTGGATTGTGGTGACTTTTTTCAGGAAGCTTTGTCGACTCTAAAACAAACTGTGAATTGTCTTCTTTGTGGCCCTTGGTTGTGCACCCATGTTCTTCTCCAAGGAACAGTGGGCCTTTGCGATGGTGCCCGGTGGGCACTTTTGAAGGAAGAGGAGGTACATGGGGAGAGGATAGGAGGACCAGCAGGACCCCTGTCCCCAGAGGCTATCTTCGGGAGGTGGCTTTTGGTAAAGAACTGGTGTGGGAGCCCAGAAACTAGAAACTGACTCCTCAGAGCTGTGTGTACCTGCCAGCCCTCAGAAAGTTCTGGCAGCCTCAGCGAAGGCTGCAGGAAAAGACAGTGCAGTGTGTTGGGGGGAGGACAACCGTCCTTCCAGATGAAATCCAGAATCCAGGGGAAGAGCCTGAACTGATTCCTAATGATACTTCCTTTATTCAACCCATCAGTTAATCAACAATAATCACATGCCTCACACGGGGCAGACTGTTCCTAAGCCAGAGGCCAAGCCGCCCACAGGAGCCCTTTGCACATCCTGACTCCTTCTGGGAAGACCAGGCTGGAGGCGGGAAGGAGACCAGGAGTGACCACCGCAGGCTCCAACTCCTCTTAAGTCCTCCCCTGCCCTGCAGTCCCAGGGGTGAGAGGGAGGGGTGAGAGGGAGGGGTCGCCCTGAGGCCCCCACCCCACTCCCCACCCCCTTGGCCCACCCTCTAGGCCATTCTCTCGGCGCCGCCCAGCGACCAGCTCCTTTCTCCGCCCTGCCGCCAGGACCATCTTCCCCCAACACCTCCCGCCCCCAGTGGCCTAGAGCCTGCGACAAAGTCCGGGCGTGGGGACCCCCGAGCGGATGTAACTCTGCATCTGGAGCTCCTGGAACCCAGGCCCGGGAGGGGCGCAGGGCGGAGCTGGGTCCGTAAGGACGAGGGCGGGGTCTTCAACCCAGGACGCGGCTTTCCGGAGCCTGGGGCGTCCCCAGATCCCCCCATCCGGGCCCCTTCCCTTCCTCCCAACCAGTGGCTGTGGCAGCGCCTCGCCTTTCCTCCTCCGCTGCAGGAAGGGAGGCGCCCCCGCCACGTCCCCGAGTGTCCCCACCCCCACTGCCTCCCCACGTGACCAGTGTCCTTGGCGCGGCTCCAACTGGAGGGTCGAGGGAGCTCCGGTGGGTGCCCGGGGGCGCAGCTGGGCAGGCGTGGGAGCCATTCGGGCGCCACTGGTCCGTGCGCGTGTCGCACCCCCTGGAGGTGGCGGGTCGCTGGGGCCCCGCCCTGTCCCTGCGCCGCCCACTGGCCTCAGATGCTCTGTGCCCAGACACCCGTGTCACCATGGAGGCCACCTGTGTTCTGCAATATCACCTTTGCTTTTCAGTTATTTCCCGTGAAGCATAGTCACAGAGGGGACAAACTCAGTTTGGGCAGTTTCCGCAAATGTCCTTTTGAAAGTGTTGCCTTTTGTTTTCCTTATGAAATCAGTTTCATGTAACAAAATGCTTCTTCACTGGAGTACCATCCCAGGTATTGAGACATAATGAAAACATAAGTCAACGTACTATTTGATGACAAAAATTCTCTTAATACACATTTTATTGGGGTGTCAATGGTTAGTAAAGTTACAAAGATTTCAGGAATACCATTCTGTATTACATCATCTATAAATCCCACTGTGTGTTCACCACCCAGAGTCAGTTCTCCTTCCATCACCATATATTTGATCCTGTTCACCTTCACCTACCACCCTCCTCCCCCCTTACCCAATGGTAACCACCAAACTGTTGTCTGTCTATGAATCTTTGTTTCTTCATGTGTCTTGTTCTTCAGTTGTTTTCAGTTTTATATCCCACACATCAGTGAAATCATATGGTTCTCGACTTTTTCTGTCTCATTTATTTCTCTCAGCATAATAATCTCAAGATCCATCCATGTTTTTGCAAATGGTAAGGAAATATTTCTACAGTATTGAAAGTTACTGACTTTGGTTTGGGGTTTAGTTACAACTATTTTCATCGGCATAAAGTTATTAATTGCAGCTCACCTACTCACCAACAATTCTGAAGATCATAGCTGAACGACAGGCATATGAAAATGCTGCTAAATATACTATAATAAATGAGACAACTCAAGAAGCTGGGTTTTAACTTGAACAGCTAAATGACCTTAAGAGAAAATGCCAGCAATTGTTATGAAGTGGTGCAGCAGGTTTCCTACATGTTTGTATATATACACAGGGTGCCCAGAAAGTGTGTACACATTTTAAGAAAGGAAAAAACTATTAAAATTGTAATACTCAATATATACCGATAACAAAGATAACTACAACTCATGTGCACACCTTTTTCGCACCCCCGGTTTATTATGATGGTTTCCACCCTCCCAAAGGGGAAAAAAAATCCCCACATATTACAGGGAAGTTTGTTACTGACACGCTGCAAGATCTCAGTTCCCAGCCAAAGGCACGGCTGGCCCTGGGTCCATACCCCTTTCCTCTCCCTCCATAGGGACAAGGAACTGACCTCAAAGCCTTGAACGATGGATAAATGGAGCTGACTGGAACACAAAGCCATTTCTGAGATGTTTTATTCAAGTGTCTACAAGTATGACCAGTTAAAACAAGCATTAAAGATTAAGAAAAATGCTAATCACAAGCTCCTGACAAGTAGAATATACAGAACTAAATCGTTTGTTTGGTCCATTAGTCTTGGCTACTTGTCTTTGAGCTGAGCCGTTTTACAGTTTCTGGATGAAAACCCAGGGAGGCGTGCCTCAGTCCACTGTGTCTGTCTGTGGGGACTGTGGCAGATGTGGTCTTGAGAAGCCTGTGTCAAGAGTCCATCCCAACGATTTCAGGGGACAGCTGCCATCATTGGAGACTCCTCGGGTGTTTCCTTCTGGAAGATTCCATCTCTGAGCTGTAGTTTGGAGCACAGGCCTTTCAGTAAGTGTGAGGAAGAAGCAGAAGGCATCTGTGGATGAAAATTACCCAGTCATTCATTTCTATCATAACCCATAATGTCAAAACAGAAGAGGGCAGCGTCATCTCAAGACTTGAAGCATTTATTCACTGATCTCCTGGGAATGGCCCTTGGAAGAACTTCCACGTCGTTTTAGTGTATCCCATAAAACACGTTTGACTGTCACCATTGACAGGTCTATTTTAGGCCTAGACACTACTTTTTAAGTGTTCAGTTGGGGCTCGTCTTTGAACAGCAACACGAGTAGGCATCCACTGAGAAGCACACATTTGCTGACATGTTTGTATTGGTATCTTATTTGAACATACAGGAGCAAGGGGTGTTGAACACGTGACTGGCCAGACTCTCCTGCTGCGTCACAACAAATGGGCATTCGCAATAGTGCTGACCCACGGAATAGGAAACAGATCAAGTAACTTACACGCAATCTTTGATTCCTGTGAAGCAGCCCAGTGGCCACCCAGGAAACCCAGGGTGAGACGGGTGGAGAGAAGCTGTCTGGATCTCTCTTTTTGCCTTGAATTTGGGATAGGCAAGATCAGAGTGGGGAGGCAAGAGGTGCAAGCACAGCTCTTGAGAGCCTGAAGTGAAGAAATGGGTCTTTTTATTGTACACAGAGACTAAACCCAGCAAATAGCTACACAAATGTGCAAGTCTTTCATACTTTTGAAAAAGCTAAGACAACTCAAGAGCATAAACATCTTCCCTCTTGTCAGTAGCAGACCATTTGCTCAGATTAGTTTGTCACGTGATCACATATTAGGTCGGTGCAAAAGTAATTGTGGTTTTCGCAATTTTTAATCTTTTAAACTGCAATTACTTTTGCACCAACCTCCAGGGCAGCCTCTCAGAGGCCAGCCCCGGCCCCTCCAGGCTGTGGCTTCAGTTCAGGTGGCACTCTGGAGGGACTCAGCTGCCTGAGGCTGGCTCCCCATGCCCACCGCGCCCCTGGCATCCTTGGACAGAGGGCTGCTCGGTGACTTTGTGCTTTACTTCCTGACACCAGAGATGTCCAGATGGGAACTCATACAGATGATGCCTTCTGGTCCCTACGCACACCCAGAGCGGACTGGGCCTTGGGTCCCTTTGCCACACAGAAAGGCCACGCTGCTGCATGGAGGTCCCGCCTGCACAGATGCTGTTTTGCAGGGAAGGGCAGCCACCCAGGAGCATTTAGAACTACAGGTACAGAGACCTGCACACCAGAGTGACAGTGCTGAGATCAGGACACAAGACAGGTCCAACAAGAGAGGAGAATGGGACAAGTATGACCACAGGAGGGGAAGAGATGGCGTAAAACTTCCCTAGAGAGAGATAGGTGTGGGGCGAGAGGGAGAGATAAAGCAGAGGGCTTCCTGGAGGAGGCAGTGCTCATCACAGCGAGGCCTGAGGAGCCGATGGAGCCTGAGGGCCTGAACTAGAGCTGGGCCCTGGGTGTTGGGGCAGGAGGCAGGGGAGGCAACAGTGAGAAGCACCAGGCCTGGGGTGGGACCTTCCCGCTCCACATAGGCACTAATGCCTCAGGCCAAGAGCCCCAAGCACCCCAAGTTCAGATTGAATTCCCACACAGCACACACTCCCCAGCAGGAGAGAAAGGGACAAGGACACCCAGGCTCAATGCCTCCTGGGTGCCACATATATGGTCTCTATGCCCCCAGGATGCAGATTGGTGAGGAGGGTCTGGTCTGAGAAAAGCAGTTGCTCCCCCCAACTCCCATACCTCTAAGCCCCCCAAGGGCCTAGGTACCGGGGTCGATGTGGGGTGGGGGTGGCAGGCTGAGGTGCCAGCAATGCCACAGGATGAGACCATGAGTAGGACACCAGGTCTCTGCGCCTCAGTGATCCCATCTCAGGTCAACATAGGCCATGAGGCACTTAGGTAAAACCTAGCTGACCTGCCTCGGCCCAGTGCCATCACTGTACCCATTCTCCTCCCAAGGGGAAGAGGAACCCTGTCCCAGGTAGCCCGTAGCCTCCCTCAATAGTGCCTGCAGTCCACGTGGAGTCCCCTCCTGTCATCTGCCCACAGGGGCCGCACCTGCCTGAGTGAGAACACTGCAGGCTCCCACAGGCCCGGGCCCACCCTCTCCACACCCCCCCACCTGCCCCAGCTGGGCCTGGACACAGGTGCTCCGTCGAGGCCCAGTGTCTCCCAGGAAGGTTCAAGGTGGAGACACTAAGCCTCCAGGGCAGTGGAAGGTGCCTGGGTAACCTTTCACTCTTATCTCCCACATCCACAGGAGATGCTAGGCCGGGCCTTTGGGTCAGGGCCCTAAGATTAGGGGTGCCCCAGGGCCTGAGCAGGGCAGTGAGGTGAGAAAACTACGCCACCTGGCCGAAGGTCACACCTCCCTGCCCCTCAGCACCATGCCCTCAAGTGGAGACTACAAGCCCCACTCAGCACCACCTGGAGGGTTCCAGGAGCTCTGAAAGGAGGACCTGGGAGCCTCCAGGAGGGGGCGGGAGGGCTTTGGAGTGGCCTTCAGAGGACAAGTGCCAAAGTTGTGAAGGAAGGCATGGGATGGGGCCCTACAAGGAGGGGGATGAGGGGAAGAAGGGGGCCCCATCGGGTGCAGGGGTGGGGGGCCGGGCAGGCCCATGGGACATAATAGTGCTGCTCTAGTAGGTCCCTGAATGTAGTGACACAAAGCTGACCCCAGCCCTGTGGAGGCATCATGGGCGGTCATGAAGCAGCAAAGGCGATCCTGGGGACCCAGGTACAGGCAAGTCAGGAAATTCTGACCCCACCCTCGGAGGGGAGAACCCAAGGGTCCCCTACCCAGTCTACCCTGTGACTGCAGATGGGGAAACTGAGGCTCAGAGAGGGGCAGGTGGCGGCTCAGTGTCACAGAAGCCACGGATGAGACAGCAAAGAGGGGTTGGGAGACCTCACAGCTAGAGGGAGGCCCAGACAACCCTGCTGCCACCGAAGCTTGCTGTCTGCGCCCCCACCCCACGCCCCACCGCCCATCAGGACAATGTGCTCGTGGACCAGCCCCCAGCTGACTCAGGGTGGAGGCCCAGAAACAGGGGGCTAGACAGCCCCTCAGAGCCCCCTCCCACTCTGGGCCAGTCTGAATGCCAAGTCATTGCTCTCTGCTCCCCAAGACCGAGGGATTTCACCTCAGCCAGGAGGGGACTCGGATAGGGGCAGGGGCTGGGCTGGGACTGGAGTCCGTCCAGGTGTCTGGGTTTGTGGCACAAACCTGACCCTCCTCAGAGTCTCCAAACGGGGAAAGCAACTCACTGAGCTTGTCTCTGAGAAATGGGCTCAGGGAAGGGGGAGCTGAGAGCCATCAGGGAACTGAGCAGCGTCTCTAGGCAGACATCAGAAATGGGAACTAGGGAGGGTGCCCCTGGAGTAGGACCCAGAATGGGCCAGGAGGTGGAGGGAGAAGAGGGAACAGCACTCAAAGGCAAGACTGTCAGCAACCAGACAGGGACTGCTAGAGAGCCCCTGTGATCCGAAAACCAGAAAAGGAGGGGCTGGAGGGACCCCTTGGACGGAGGCGAGGTTCCAGCCCAGCCCATGACCAGCCTGGCCCCGATGAGAGGCAGGACCAGGAACCCACATCTGAGACACAGGCCCTGCCAAACCCCCGCCTGACCAAACAGCTTGTGAGCAGGCGCACACTGATCTGGACGTCATAGCAGAACTGCAAAATAAAGGAATTGACCAGAAAACGACCCAGTCAAAATGCCACAGGCTCTCCTCTGGATAGTAAGAAGAGCCTCTGCAGGTAAAGTGTGAAAGGGAAGAGAGGGCCGACACCTGGGCCTTGGGGAAGGAGACGAGCACAGAGCATCCAGGAAAGAGGATGCCCGAGCTCCCCCTCCCGGCACACACAGAGTAAACTGGGTATCTCAGCCATTATCACAGCCAGTCACAGGCCCCAGAGATCCAAATTAACTGGCTCAGGTGGGAGGAGGCAGAAGTCAGTGGTTCCAGAGCTGCCCAAATGTGTGGCCAGAATGGAGGATCGCAGGGGTCCCAGGGATCAGAGCAGAGGGGTCTCCCACACCTGGGTCTGGAAAGCACACCCTAGCAGGGCACTTTTCTGAGGAGGGAGGAGATTGGCTTCAGGAGGTCAGCTAGACTCACCTGTTCAGCAGGTGGCAGAACATGGAGACACCAAGGACACAGCAGCCCTAGTTAAACCTTCCAGCCCTCCCCAGCCCCCACAGCAAGTGAAGGGATCCAAGAAGTCCGAGTTTGCCCCTCCCAGCAAGGTGGACTTCCTGCCCACGTGCCAGCCCACTTCACCTGTGCTGTAGTGTGCCCAACACTAAGCCTTGCCCTGCCATGTGGGGGCAAATGGCTCCCAGAGCTCTCTCAGAAGCTCCTCTGCCCCCAGCTGGTCCCAGCACACCTTCTCCTGGGCTCAGGACCCAATGATGGTAGAGGGCAGGGTGGGTCAGAAGGGACCTTTCCCCTTGAACCCCACAGTGGCTTCTCTAAAGGAAAGGACAGACCAAAGGGATGGCCAAGGGAGAGTCAGAAATGGGGCAGGGGTGGGGCAGCGGGGTCACAGGCTTATCCTGGGCTCACAGCCCTCCTCAGGGTCTCTGAGGGTTGAGGCTCCACCCACCATGTTCTGGGAGCTGAGGCCTAGGCTTTTCCAAATTTGAGATGAGAAGACCCCAGGATGAGACTCTTGGGCTTGGGAGCCCCACTGCACCCTGCACAGCACAAAATAGGCTGGCCCCACCAAGTTGTGGTCAGACAATCTGGCCAGCCCCTGGAGAGCCCTGGGCCCCCTCCCCGGGCTCCTTACATCTCTCTCCCCAGGCCAGGGTTGGGCCCAGGCAGGCGTGGGGCTCACTCACTGGCCTGAGTGCATCCAGTTGTAAGGCCCAGGGTGGTGAGACTGGGAGAGCTGGTAGGACCTGTGACGCCTGGGCAGTCTGCACCAGGCCTAGGGGGCCGGTGGCAGGTGATTGGGAGTTTCCCCTCACAGGTGCCAGGGCTAGTGAGGACTGGGGCAGATGGGGACAATCCTGGGACAGCCTGACACCCAGGCCCCTCCCTCCAGCCTCCCAGCAATATCACCGGGGCCACACTGGATTCATTCTAGGGGACTGTCGTGCAGGGTGGCATGCGGGGGTCACTGGTCTCACTCCCCGCATAAGAACACAGGAATGGTGAGGCCAAAAAGGAACACCCATGGAGCCATAGATAGGGGAGTCATACCCCTACAGTCTCGCTGGCAGCTGGGTTGGAGACACAGGAAACAGGAGCCAGATGATCTGCAACCTGCCGTCCGCTTCTCTGCCAACCAACCAACCAACCCCACTTGCTAGCTGCAATTCACCCTGCTAACTGCAATCTATGCTTGCTAGCTCAGCCACCAACTGCTGCTACTGTTGTCACCGCAGTTATACTAGTAGCCAATGGCTCACTGGTTACAGCTGACGGCCAACTAGACTCAGCTGACGGCCATCCGATCACAGTTGATGGCCATTTACTACCTGAGCCAGCACCTTTCTATGTGAGACCGAGAGCCTGGAAACTGCACTCCTGGCTCTGTCCCCACACTCTAACACTCCAGGGTCTCGCCTCACAATCTACGCGACAACATCTTCCGCAAGTGGTCCTGTGCGAGGAGCCTGGAGGTGAATGCAATATCCTGGACACAGCCAGGCTCTCTGGGCACAGCCAGACTTTCTGGGGACAGCCAGGGTTTCTTAGGGTACCACCAGTCCTTCTGGTCACAGCCAGACTTCCTGGGCACAGCCAGGGCTCTCAGGGTACCGTTCTGGAACAATAGTGGCTCATAGCCAAGGTGCTTACATATTCAAGATGGTAGCCGGTCGAGACACAGGAAGCAAACGTCCATTGGTTCCACTACATGGTGGTACGTTCCCAAGCAAACAGTCCAGTGGTCCATCAAATCAGGGATGGAAGACAATTCCCCATAGTCCATAGTCATTCGCCAGGGCTGTGCACTGGCCCCACAACGTGTGCCCTCTCCACAGGGCAAGGGCTCCAAGTCCTCCCCAACCTCGGGGTGAGGGACGACCTTGACCTCACCCGCATCTCCCGCGGAGGACTCAGTAAGCGTTTCCTCCTGGGACTACAAGTCCCGCATCCAGGCTGCCTCAGCAAGCACTTCCGAGCCCACAGGGCCACAATGACTTTGGCTTTCTCTGGCCTGTGCTGGTCAGTAAAACTTCCATGCCTTCCCACCCCTCCACGGGGGTCCAGCTCTCCGGCAGCTGCTCCTCCTGGTCTTCCTGAGACTGAGTGTTCATACGCACAAACTGCTCCACTGAGCTTTGGCCGGCACCGTACCCTGCTCGCTGGGCCATGTGTCATGGAGGGACGTCATGCAGGGTGTCAGCCACCGCTCCCCACACAAGAACGCAGGATATGGTGAGGCCAAAAAGGAACGCCAATGGGGTCATAGATAGGGGAGTCATACCACTACAGTCTTGCTGGCGGCTGGGTTGGAGACACAGGAAGCGGGAGCCACACGATCCGCAATCCGCCGTCCACTTCTCTCTGCCAACCAACCTCACTTGCTAACTGCAATCCGCTCTTGCTAGCTCAGCCACCATCTTCTTGCTAGCCCCCATTTCCTGCTAGCGTAGCCACGGCAGTTATATCAGTGACCAATGGCTCACTGGTTACAGCTGACAGCCAACTAGCCACAGCTGATGGCCATCCAATCACAGCTGATGGCCATTTACTACCTGAGCCAGCACCTTTCCACATTAGGCCGTTAGGCTGAAAGCCTGGAAACTGCACTCCTGGCTCTGTCCCCAAAGACCCTGTACTGACAAGCTGTCTGCTGAAGCGCAGACCTTCCCCTCCTGATTCAGGCTCAAAGATAGGGTTTCTCTGCCCTGCTGTCTGCTCCTGCACCTTCTTGACTCTGTGAACCCCAGGTCCTTCCAGGAAGGGCCCTTTCCTTCCAGCAAGTGCTGGGTGCTCTGGATTGGGGCCCTGTTGTGCCTGCCTAAGAAGCTCCCAGGGATGGCGGCACCTGGGGTTCTTGAATCACACTTGGGTGGTGAGGCTCCACCCCCACAAGGCCCTGCAACCCAGCCATGGCCTGAGAGGTCTAATCATAGAACAAAGATCTCAGATGAACCAAAGGGTGACTGGAAAAGTGGAATCTACTTCCCTCCTCAGGTAGCGAGTATTTCGCATGAGGCTTCTCTTTCTCTGTGTGTCTGTATGCCTCCAAATGCATTTGTAAAATGAAATAATATCCAGAGTGGACATTATTTGTCGTTTGGTGACAGGTCATTTCCCCTTGGTTTCTGCCAGCATTAGGAGTGATCTTAAGCTCCCGGGGCCTCGGAATTGCCTGGAGAGCCTGGCAGAACCCAGGGGACCCAGACCCCTTCTTTCATTCGTTCTCTGGATTCCCTGATGCACCCCGAGTTGGATAAGCACCACCTATAGCATAGTTTAAAACCCTCTCACTATACTTGGTAGTTTGACTTTTCAACATTTAATGAATTCTACATCTAAGTGATTTCCAATTTTTTGCTTTTTTAACAGTTTAAAATAACCACTTTGGTTTTTTTTTTTACCTATAGCCATTGGGCATTCCTGTCACTAATTACTTCCACCGCCAAATCCCTGATTGGAATTACTGTGCTCCCCATAGATTGTCAAGAGCCCAGAAAGGTGGTTCCATCATGTCATGGCAGCAGGTGGCTTCCATGACTGATGGAATCCTATTCTCTGAGATGAAGTCAAGCAATCTTTCTGTGTTTCTTTTATTCATTGTCAGTCCACAAGAGGGAACACATGCGTGTGCCGTTGATGTAAAGAGAAACTCTAAGTGAGCACTCAGTGGGAGACCAGAGATGAGGGAGAGCCTGTTTTCCAGTAATTTGATCAAGAAACCACGCTGAGTGACTCTTAGGGTTGAGCTGGACCAGCTGTTCCCGGGGAGGGAAGGCAGAGTTGATGGGAGTTTGAGAAAGAGGAGATGCCCAGGTGGTGGTGTCTTTGTTGTTTATTTATTTCCCTGTTGTCGCCCCAGCACCTAGCAATTCTTGCTGTCATGGTGTCACTTGCCCTTGTTGTGCCACAGAAAACTCAGGGTCTAGAGCGAGACGGCGTGGCCCATGTTTCCGGCCCCTGACAGCATCAGAATGGGAAATTTCTAAGCAGGGCTATTCCAGAAGAGTGTTTTAAATTTAAATGGAAGCATAACAACATACACATAGAAATATATGCAAATCACAAATGTACAGCTATAAATGTTTGCACAAAGTGAGTCCTCTCATAAGCAGTACCCCATAGCCCCCTTCATAAACACCCCTTCCCCTTTTCTGCTCCCCGCGGTTAGTTGCCTGGGCCCTGGTCTGTCCCACTCCAGATTTCAGCAGCTTGTGAGAACTTAGCCAGAGAACAGCAAACCGTGAGAAGGACACAGGAGAAAGAGCAAAGCAGGTGGGACGTCTGTGGTCAGGCCAGCCTTCCCACCAAAAGCATATGTCATAGTGGATTAAATGGGGGTTTTCAGTCAACATTTTTTTAAAAGATTAAATTAACCTAGATGAAATGAACCAATTCCTTGAAAAACACAATCTGTCAAAACTCACATAAGAAGTAGGCTATTTGAATAGGCCTACGTTTTTAAAAGAAATCAAATAACTAGCTTTCATAAACAGAAAGCACCAGACCCAGATGGGTTCACTGATAAATTCTACCAAACATTAAAAAAAAAAAAAACTATGGCAATTCTCTACAATCCCTTCCAGAAGATGGAAGCAGAAGGAATACCTCCTAACACATTCTAGGATGCCAGCATTACTGTGATACCAAAAGCAGACAAAGGCATTACAAGGAAACAAGACTACAGACTGATATCTCTCATTGACCAGAGTTGCGAAAATCCTCAACAAAATATGGGCAAGCCAAATCCAACAATGTATAAAAAGAATTATGTACCGCAACCAAGTGGGATTTAACCCAAATGTGCAAAGCTGGTTCAACGTTTGAAAATCAGTGAATGTAGCTTTTTCACAACAGGTTTCCTGCCAGAACACAGGTGTCGTGAAAACCATCACCAAATCTAAGCCAAAATGGGGAAGGAAAGACTCACATCAACATTGTCGTCACTGGACACGTACATTTGGGCAAGTCTACTGCTACTGGCCACCTGATCTACGTGTAGTGGGGTTGACAGAAGAACCATTGAAAAATGTGAGAAGGAGGCTGCTGAGATGGGAAAGGGCTCCTTCCAGTGTGCCTGGGTCTTAGATAAACTGAAAGCTGACCGTGAGCGTGGTGTCACCATTGATGTCTCCCTGTGAAAATTTGAGACCAGCGAGTATTATGTGACCATCACTGAAGCCCCAGGACACAGAGACTTTATCAATAACATGATTTCAGGCACATCTCAGGCTGACTGTGCTGTCCCGACTGTCACTGCTGGTGTTGGTGAATGTGAAGCAAGTACCTCCAAGAATGGGCAGACCCGTGAGCACACCGTTCTGGCTGACACACTGGGTGTGAAACAACTCATTGTGGGTGTTAACAAAATGGATTCCACTGAGCCACCTGACAATTAGAAGAGATACGAGGAAATTCTTAAGGAAGTCAGCACGTACATTAAGAAAATTGTCTACAACCCTGACACAGCAGCATTTGTGCCAGTTTCTGGTTGGCATAGTGACAACATGCTGGAGCCAAGTGCTAATATGCTTTGGTTCAAGGGATGGAAAGTCATCGGTAAAGATGGCCGTGCCAGGGGAACCCGCTGCTTGAAGCTCTGGACTGCATCCTGCCACCAAATCGTCCAACTGACAAGGATGTCAGTTGCGTCTGCCCCTCCAGGATGTCTACAAAATTGGTGGAACTGGCACTGTCCCTGTGGGCCAGATGGAGACTGGTGTTCTCAATCCCAGCATGGTGGTCACCTTTGCTCCAGTGAGTGTTACAACTGAAGTAAATTCTGGTGAAATGCACCATGAAGCTTTGAGTGAGGCTCTTCCTGGGGACAACGTGGGCTTCAATGCCAAGAACGTGTCTGTCTAAGATGTTCGTCGTGGCAATGCAGCTGATGACAGGAAACATGAGCCACCAATGGAGGCAGCTGGCTTCAGGGCTCAGGTGCTTATCCTGAACCATCCAGGCCAAATCAGTGCCGATACGCACCTGTGTTGGGTTGTCACACAGCTCACGTTGCTTGCAAATTTGCTGACCTGAAGGAGACTGATCATCGTTCAGGGAAAAAGCTGGAAGACAGCCTGAAGGTTTCAAAGCTGGTGATGCTTCCATCACTGACACAATTGCTGGCAAGCCCTGTGTGACGAGAGCTTCTCTGACTGCCCTCCTCTGGGCTGTCTTGCTGATCGTGACACGAGACAGACAGTTGCTGTGGGTGTCATCAAAGCAGTGGACGAGGAGGCCGCTGGAGCTGCAAGGTCAAAACCCATGGCATGCACAATGCCAAGAGGAACCCTAATGTCAACTATGGATCTGGGTGACGAGGACGTGTCAGGGTGGGTTCGTCCATTGTAACTCTGGTGGCAATGTGGATCATGGGGGCGCTGGGTACGTGTGGGGGCAGGGGGTACATGGGAAATCTCGGTACCTTCTGCTCAATTTGGCTGTGAACCTCAAGCTGCTGTAAAAAAATAAAGTTTATTACTTGTGTTTTTTTCAAAACTTTGGAGATTTGATGCAATAATAAGGAGTCACCAGGCCAGCACTAAAGGGAGACAGGGCAAGGAAACAGGAGAGTGGAGGGGACCCAGGTAAATTAGAATGTTGATTCTGATGGCCTCTTGTTGCAGGGGAAGCAGGAAACCCCTGCCTCCCCAAGAGGGGTGTGCAAGGGGAACCCCTCCACACTGTACTGGACTGGCAAAGGGCCTCCCCCTCAGGGCAGGGGTGACCCAGATAAACCAGCACTTGGCGGGCTTTCAGCCCACACTCGCATTCAGTGGATTATTTGACCAAAAGGACTCCAGTTAGGGCCTGGAGAAGCACCTGCATATTCCCTTTGGGGAAAGTACTGGCACCACGGGCCTCCACATACGGCTACTAATTCTTCTTAAGGTCAATGAGGGCCACACAAAGGTCACCAAGCCCTATGGACAGAAGCCAGGACAGAGGACCCACAGGCAGCAGAGCAAACGTGCCAGGCTTCAGATTGGGGGACACAGTTTGTTTTCGGTGTGTTTAAAGAAACACAAGAATTCTTGTAAGTATCTGCAGTGAACAGGGAACTACAAAAAGTCACTGCCTTTACCAGCAATTCCACTTATAGTGTCAGTAATTTGTCTCCACTGTTTTGGTTTTTTTGGGGGACAAGGGAATATTGGGGAACAGTGTTTTTTCAGGACCCATCAGTTGTTGTCCTTCAATCTAGTTGTGGAGGCACAGCTCAGCCCCAAGTCCAGTTGCTGTTCTCAATCTTTAGTTACAGGGGCGCAGCTCACTGGCCCTTGTGGGAATGGAACCGGCAACCTTGTCGTTAAGAGCTCGTGCGCTAACCAACTGAACCATCTGGCCACCCCCATCTCCACTGTTTTTGAACTTGATATATACAGAACTGTATTGTGTGTCCTATTTGTGTCTGCTGTTTGTTCAACATTTTGCTTGTGGGATTCGTCCATATTGTTGGGGGTGAATTGCCATTTCATTCTCACCGTCATGCACTTGCCACGATTCCCTCACTGGGTCTGGACGTTTGCATGTTCTGGTCTTTAAGAGCTAGTGCTGGGAACATTCTGCTACAAGTGTCCTAGTGAACAGAGGGCACGTCACCTCTGGTCAGGCTGCAGGGCTGACATCTGTGTCCTCACATGGAGGAAGGGGGAGGGAGTTCTCTGGGGTACCTTGCAGAGGGACACTAATCCATTCATGAGGACTCTGCGTTCAGTCCACATAGACTGCGTGGAAAAACAGCTTGTTATACCCACAGATCCCAGGAGAAGGAGCTACACGGGTGGGGGTACATGGGGCAGCAGCAGGGTGGGTCAGGAGGCAGAGGGAGTGAGGGAGTGCCCTGATTGTGGTTTCCACCAGAAGGAAGGGGCAAGGCAGGGTCAGCAGGTTTAGAATGGGCTGGTTTGAATCACTGGGGTGGATTCTGGGGCCTAAGGACTGTCCCCAGTGTCTGGTACCTGGCCGGTGGGGTGACTAGGGAAGGGAAATAGTGGCCCAGAGAGTGACAGGTGATAAAGGAGCTGGTGGCGATGGGGGGCTCTGGATTGGTTGGTTTGTGTCTGAAAAATGTGCAGCCAAGGGAGTCCTTTCCTTTCTCTGGGAACTGGCTGACCCTGGGAGAAGCAGTCCCTCCAAGGTCAGCAAGGACCCAAGGTCAAAGCATCAAATGTAGCATCTAGGAAACGTGTTTATTACACCTGCTCAGGCCTCTGTGTTGGATTCTCAGCTCATAGTTTATAAGAGTTTCTAAGACAAAGCACGCGGCTCCAGTGTGAACTGCAAGGCGACTCGCAGCTTTCTGAGCTATAGTGGAGACTTCCACTTTGTCCTGAGCTTGGGCCAAGGCAAACAGCTTCCATGCCGCCATGATGGACACCCCTCAGCCACCATTTCACTGAGTCTTGTCCTTCACCATCGTGGGGTCTCAGGGCTGACGTTGCCCAGGTCAAAGTCTGTCCCCACCTCCGTAAGGCCATTAAAATGGAAGGTCTTGGCTCCTGGACAAGTGAACATTCCCAGGGCAACTGTGGTGTCAGTTCTGGTTTCATGGTTGGTGTAATGCGGGGTCTCAGCTCCCACTCCCCACCCAAGAACGTAGGATACGGTGAGGCCAAAAAGGAACAACAACAGAGCCATAGATGGGGAAGTCATAGCACTATAGTCTCGATGGCGGCTGGTAGAGACACAAAAGCAAACATCCGCCATGACCCCAACGAGGGGTCTTCCTGCACCCCAGTCTCGCTGGCAGCCGGGCAAGATGCAGGAAGTAGGATCCACACAATCCGCAATCCACTGTCCGCTTGCTAACCCCACTTGCTAGCCGCAATCCGCCGTCCGCTTCTCTGCCAACCAACCAAGCCCCTAGTGTAGCCACGGCAGTTATGTCAGTGACTAATGGCTAACCGGTTACAGCTGATGGCCATCTGATCACAGCTGATGACCATCTGCTACGCGAGCCAGCACCTTTCCACGTGAGGCCGACAGCCTGGAAACTGCTCTCCTGGCTCTGTCCCCACAGTTGGTTAGTGGCGTTTGCCCTTTGTTAGGATCCCAATGAAGACTTAAAAGACTTTTGTTGTATTTCACCCCGAATGTGTAAGTGTTCTAACCCGGGAGAATTCTTGGCACTCAAATCCACCCAAGTTCTGGAGAATGAAGTAGCGTCTGTTTTGCAATGGCGGCCTAAACACTCTGTCCAGGACAGAGGCCCTTTGGCAGGGGCTTCTGAGTGGGGAGGGGGTCCCCATCCTGTGCAGTCTGTGGGGAACCAACCAGCTGCCTGGACTTTCTCTCTGCAAGTGCCTGCAGCTCCAATGCTCACTTTGCACGGTCCTGGGGGTCTGAGGAATGTCAGGAATGCAGCCCAAGCCTCCTCCACCAAGTCCTCCGGACTAAGCAGCCCAGCCTGTCTTTTATTTCTTTAGGCTTAGTCACTGCGTGTCTAGGGCCAACATCCACCAGAGCGGTTATAACTGTTGGCTGAGGTCTTTGCAGGTCCCTGTCGCCTGAAGTTTCAATTTGACCTGAAGTTTGTAATTACCCTGATTGGGAAAAATTTCAGAGCAAAAACCTTTTCTTGCCTCTTACCTCCCCAGGTTCCCGCAGTCCCTTTGGTGTTGGCAAGTCCATCTTATCTCAGAAGCTATTCAATACTTTTAAGATTTTACAAAATATTTTTATGTAGCACTTTTTGTTGTTTTCATACGGAAGGCTGGTCCAAGGTTAGCCCATGGTGATTGGATATGCAAGCATGCTGCCTGTTAGTTCTGCCCGACTTCCTGGTGTGGAATTCACAGTCTGTATGTGTTGTCTGAAATGCTACCGTGTTTGCCCGAAAATAAGACCTAACCGGAAAATAAGCCCTAGCAGGACTTTTCAGGATGACATCCCCTGAACATAAGCCCTAATGCATCTTTTGGAGCAAAAATTAATATAAGACCCGGTCTTATTTTATTTATTTTATAGTAAAATAAAATATTTATTTTATAGTAAAATAAGACCAGGTCTTATGTTAAGTTTTGCTCCAAAAGACGCATTAAAACTGATTGCCTGGGTAGGTCTTATTTTCAGGGAAACACGGTAAATGGAATGAAGTGACTCCTCACACAGTAACTCAGAGGGTGTTTTAACTAAACAGTAATGACTGGCTGTAGAAAGTTGTGTTGCTTGGTACCTGTGAGAGCTGTGCCCAGGCCAGGGCTCAGCCCCACCTCGAGAAGGGCCCATCCTTGCTGGGAGAAAAAAAATGAATGCTCACTATTCGCCACCCTATTTACCCCCAGACAGGGTTCTCAGTGTCTGCAATCCCCATGAAATCTCCTAAGAACTTGCTGCAGCCCCCAGATCAGGGCCTCTGGGTTCCCCTCCCCCTGTGAATGGGGTCCGGCCCAGAGCTTCTCAAACTACCTGCCAGAAAACTCCTTTTTTTCCTAATCTTGCAAACCAATATTTTTGTAAAAGTGCAATAAAGGTAAATTACTAGAAAAATCAAATAAAAAACGAGTAAAATAAAATGTTTTATTAGATTCAACAGATATAAAGTTACATTTCAATCTTATAATTAGAACATTGTTTGAGAAACATAAAAGAATTTCAAAAGCTATCCCTGTTGTGCTTTGAAAGCAGGAATGTGCTTCCTCTGGAGAATAACTGTTAACACTAACGGTTGTGAGGCAACAGTTACAGGGAAAATTGTGACTCCATGTGAAACAGCTAGACACACACATTGGACAAACACCACATATGTCAACATTTAAAGCTTTAGTATGACAAATGAGCTTGCTCTGGCTGGTTAATTTGTCTAATCTAGGTTGGATTGAGGCAATGAAGGAGATGATTGGGGCCAAAATGATTGAGGACAATGAATTAAGAAGAGGTTGGGGTCTGGGGGGAACCCCTGGAGGGACAGTGAGGGTGTGGGGACCCCTACCCTACAGAGACCCAGCAGGACCCTGCCCCACCCCCTCATTCAGCAACATGTCCTTTCTTTGCCACGGGATCCCCCCACTTCCTCCCACGTTCTTTTGCCACTTTGGGAACTTGGTGATTTTTCCTGGATCAAGTCCTGTTATTCAGAGGGACAGGGTTCCCAGGACCCAGGGCAGCTCCCAGCACAGGCTGGGGGTGTCAGGAAGACAGGGTAGAGGTCAAGGGTGGCCACCCAGAGTCCAGGGTCTCAGGACGCTGTCCCCCACAGCCAGCGCCTGGTTTTTGTTTCTTTTTCAGTTTTGAGGGGACCCGGTCCTTCTGCTGCTATATCGCACGCAGGAGTGTGATGCCAGACCCATAAGCACCTCTGCGTGTGTGAGCATTTTCCCGGGACAAAGGGGGGCAGCTTACACAGATAAACACTGGTTTTGAGTTTTCTGGTTTAAGTTAGCAGAACGTTGGAACGCGTAAGGCAGGTGCAACCTCCAAGGTAAGCCGCGCTCGTAATGCTGCAAGAGTTTGCGGAGTGTTTGGGACAGCGGAGCGGCCCCAGAGCCCGAGCCCCCTTGGTCCGAGCCTCAGGGTCTCGCATGGCCCTCCTCTGGCCTAACTTCACTCCACCCTGTTATCCTAGGCTCGGGGGGCCCGGAGTCCCTGGGACCCGAGCTCTGAATTTTCTGGAGCCTGGACTGCGGTCAACCTTGGGGGGGGCACTGTCGGAGGGCTCCCCCAAGGGGGCGGGGCTGCACCCCGAAGCCTGGGCTTTGGCGCCCTCTGGTGGGCTTTAGGGCACCCTGCAGACCACCCTCAAGGCGCAAGAACACACTGCACACGCGGAGACTGAGGGGACAGGGTTGTCCCCACACCAACGTTGAAGAGCAGGGTGACTCTGAAGAAATCACTCTCCCCTCTGAGCCTCGGTCTCTTCATCTGTAAAAATGGTGGAAGTTAGACATTTTTCAAAAGGTTGTCACGCATGAGCCAGCTCCTGTCAACCACAGTCCCCTCCTGTCTCCCAGACAGACAGACAGACAGACAGACAAAGGCTGAGTCCCACAAACAGAGGGTCAGGCCAGCCTGCTCAGTCCCTGCCATCCTCTGTCAGTAGCTGCCAGGGCAATGCTTCCACAACCAGTATTTTCTGAAACAATAGCAGCAAACTTAATGATATTATTGCAAATATCTTTGTCTGGCTTACTAGGAGTCAGGTAGATTCTCATATCTGCTTCTACGTTCCATCTGTTGTGATATGCTGTTTTGGTTGAATACTTATGTTTTCATTTAAAAACCATTATTAATGCTACCACGTTATGAGTTTATAATTATTTTAAAATAAATTGGTATTTCTAAATGAATATCACTTTATATAAATGCTGATCTATTTTCAAATCTATTCATATATATTATATGAATAATAAAATATTGTAAAATATAATAATATATTATCATTTACTTTGTTTTAATTATTTAATGAATACTAATTTTCTATTTTAATGAATTAGTATGATTTTAATGAATAACTATTGTAAGTGAATTAATAAATATGTGTTTTAATTTCTAACATGGTGACTATCAATAGAAACCATAAGGTACAGTTCTTTAGTTCAATAAGTAAGAGTAAAAGGGTCCTGAGCCCAACCCTTTGAGAACCACTGGCCTAGAGCACGGAACCTGTCCCCAGGCCAGCAATGCAGTGTCCACCCAAAGCAGCTGGATCCATGCTGCATCCCCCACGCCCCTGCCCCTGTCACCCTGCCTAGGGTTGGACCCTGCCCTACAGCCTCCCCTGGAGGAGCCCCTGGAGCCTCACACCTTGTCCAGAGCTGGAGACGCAGCAACAGCAGCTTCTCTGGACCTTAAACTCCACCTCCAAGTCATTAAAGCTGCATGGCTCCTACTGCCTTTTGGGAGCAGGGAGTGACCTTCTGTGCACCTGTGAGGCCCAGGTCTGTGCACCTGTGAGCCCTGGGTCTGTGCACCTGTGAGCCCCAGGTCTGTGCACCTGTGAGCCCGGGTCTGTGCACCTGTGAGCCCCGGGTCTGTGCACCTGTGAGCCCGGGTCTGTGCACCTGTGAGCTAGGTGAGTCTGTGCACCATAAGTGTACATGAATGATGTCTAGGGCAGTGGCTGCCAGGGCAGCTGGAACACTAGAAGGTTCCCCAAATCCCCACCTGCCTCCCCTCCCGGGGACTCGTATGCAGCCTATCAGGGAGCCCCGGGAACTGTGGGAAGGGTTCAGGACAATGGCATTCTATGGGTCCTGTCCAGGAGCCTGGCAGCAGGGGGTGGGAAAACCAGCTTCCTTTATGGCCCCTGCCCCTGCCACAGGCGACGGGCCCTGCACTGGCCTGCTGGGGACCCTGGGCAAGTCCTTACTCTTCTCTGGCCTATTCTCCTATCTGGGAATGAGGGGCACTGAGCTCTGTGACTCCCACCCAGGGTTCCCAGACCATGGCAGTGAGTGACCCACCATACCTGGTGATCTGTGCCCTCTGTGAAGCCCCACCCCCACCATGAAGCACTGCCCTGGCAGTGCCTCGCCTCCGCAGCTCGCCTCTTCCCCTTCTTTATGCACCCCCCTATGCTGCCTCGTACCTCAGAAAACCAGGGAACCTGTCACTGAAGGAGGTCAGCCAGTCATTCAGTCTCTCTGCCCTTGTTCTCACTGAGCAGGCAGCGCTCCGTGGCAGGCTCCTTAGGTCAGCTAAGCCAGGGCCCTGCAGGGAGTGGCTGGTGGGTCAGCTCAGGGCCTGTTCCCTGCCTCCTCCAGGGGGACTCAGTCCACTCACCCCCCCACAGGCCCACACCCTGGTCCACCACCTAGGCCCCGGGCCAGCACTGCTGGGAAGAGTGGCATGCTCCCATCGTGTTATTGCCTGAGCTTCCCAAGACTGTCCTACCTGGGGCCCGGCCTGCTCCCCATCTTTTGACGTCCCCACACCCAACTCAGCGTTGGTGAGAAGGCAAGCCCTAGGCCCCCGGGTGTACAGCACATAACAGCTTTCCCAGTTGTGACTACAGGAGCACAGGACCTCGGGGAGGCAGCGGAGTGGGATCTCCTGGAAGCAAGTCTTGTAGACACCCCAGAGGTGGGCCCCCAACCGGCCTGCCCTCTGGAACCCCAGGCCCTGTTCCACGGCCTTGTCCAGCTATGGGCACAGCTGGTCCCCGGGGTCCAGGGGGGCATGCGGGCCTCAGCATCATTCCTCAGGGCCTCTCCAGCTGACGGCCCCAGGCAGCAACTCCACCATCCTGGAGGGCGCCGGCCTCTATACCCGGGAGTGGTCCTACATCCACTCTGCGGCAGCCACCACTGACTGGAGCTTCAGCCCCAGCTCCCGGCTGTGCCCAGTGTCCCCCAGGGCCTGCTGAATAAACCGCTACATGCTCTGGGGGCCACAGTCTTGCCCTGCCTGTGCCAATGGCAAGGTGCCCAGACAGGCTTCCTGGAACCGCCCCTCCTGGACCAACTGTAGGAAGCCTGGAAGAAAGGAGCCCAGAATGGATGACTCAGAGGGGCCTTGGAAAAACGGGGAGTCGAAGAGGTGGGAGGGGTGCCTCCCGCGGGGATTCCTCAGTGTAATTCTACTCACACAGGGCATGGGTGGGCCCAGCTGTACTGAGCTCGTCCATCAGGGGACCAGTGAGAAAACAAGGCGGCCAGTTTGAAGAGGCTTTGGGAATGGGGGGTGGTCTATGTGGCCAGTGAGGGTCGGAAGGCCACAGGCTGCTTACTATGGTTGCAGTAGGCTGGTGGGTTTTGCATGGTGTCGCCTTCAGAGCAGAAAATCCTAACCCCAGCTGAGTCTCTGAGCTCCTGAGGCCACAAGATTGACGCCTTCATCAGCTATGGGGTGTACCCCAACATCCTGAGATAACAAAGGCACGTTCCCACCAGAGGCACAAGGAGAAGTTCCTGAGAATTGGGAGAGAACGTTCTAGCACAGTGGTTCTCAACAGGAACGCACATCAGGACCACAAGGAGGGCTTGTTCAAGCCCAGGTTAGAATTTTCATTTCTGACAGGTTCCCAGGTGGCAGTCAGTGCTGGTCCCAGTGCTCCACCTTGGTGCCAAAGGACAGCCAGGTTCCACCTCTTTCCACATTTGGGACCAACTGATAGACACATGGATGGACGGACGGACGGACGGACGGACGGACGGACGGACGGACGGACGGACGAACAGACAGACGGATGGACGGTTGGATGGTTGGATGGATGGATGGATGGATGGGATGATAGGCAGGTAGGTAGAAGATAAATGATTGGCAGATCCATAGACAGATGATAGTAGATAGATGATAGATGAATTGGTTGATAATATAGATGATAAATGACAGATACATCGATAAAAGACAGATGATAGAAAGGTCTTGCACAGAACCATCCTGGGATGGGCCTGACCCACAGGCAGGGTGAGGGTGCAAGTGAGGATTCCCAGCCTGTCTTTCCCTCTCTTCGGGTGCCTAGGGCTCCCCGTTTCAGCCCCTTCTGCAGACAAAGGCCTCAGCCAGGCCTGACAGGCAGCTGGATGCAAAGCCTCAGAGATGGGGTGCTTGGGTCTTCTCTCCAGAAGTTCAAAGAGTGACCTTGTCCGCACCAATCAATCCACCTGGCCCAGCGCCTGCGATGAACCAGGGGATGGAAGGAAGTGTCCCTCTGCCTGGGCCGGTGTAATGATGAGCAGGGAAAAGAAAAGGGGGGAAGGAACACACAGTAGAGTGGAGCCAATGAATTTATTTGGCAATATCTAATCAATTTATTTAGCAATATGCAATAGCAAAAGACAAAGGCATTTAATAGAATGTGCTAATGTCAGAAAGTAAAGGTGGTTAAGACTAAACTATATATACTGATAACAATGTCATGTCAAAGTAGTACACATACATATATGTTTAAGAGATCCCAACATATGTTTACTGTTGATCAAAAGTCACTTGGCTACATACACAAATAACATCAGTAAGCAGTATCCAAAAGCAGTAACATGCTTTATAGGATAGTAAGTATTACAGTACATGCCAAAAGCTCACCAAACTGGGGGTGGGTGGGGGGGTCAGTGGAGAACAGCAATGAAATGTCATAAATCAAAACCTTGCCTGGTCTGTAGCTGAGAGACACTCAGGCGTCTCCCACCGCTGCTCGCTAGTTCCCAAGAATGCTGCTGCTGTTGTTGTTGTCGGGAGTTAGGACGTCTTCGGCTACTGCAAGCTGCAAGCTCCATGCAAGTCCCAAAAGATGCTAGAATGATGACAATTCACCAACAAAAGAAGTCTCTACTGTCCATTGAGGCAAGTTCCGATCTCTTACTCTGAAACAATCCAATCCTGAGAAGCAGTCCTGAAACAGCAAATCTTCTGAATAGCAATCTCTTGAGACAGCAATCAATCAATATCAATCCACTTGAGGTCTGCCTTATAAATCTCTTTAGTTGCTCCTCTGGGCCAAGTTTTGTGTTCTTGCCTCCCCTCTCAAGGAATGGCCAGTTCCTGGAGGGTCCGGCAGTCAATGATAAAAAAAAAAAAAGAAAGAAAATATATTACTTATCCAGCTGAAGGACTAGTTCATCCGGACAAGCAATATCTACTGTTCTTGCTTGGGACCATCAGCCCAAGGTCTTCCAAAGCCTGGCAACGTGCCTGTCATGTCGTCCTGATATAACTTAGCTACTTCTTCACTTCACCTGCTGATGTGGGCGAAACAGACAGAACATACAGGAAATTCTCTTAACCCCTGATTAAGAATTTCTTTAACCCTAAGCTAACCATCACCTCACAGCACAGACAGAAAAGCAACCTCATCTCATGTCTCCCCTGCTCGGGAGAATGAGAGCAAACAGAAAACCTCATCCCATGTCTCCCCTGCTCGGGAGAATGAGCCAAAGGGGGAATTTACTCAACCCCTGATCACAGCACAGAAATCACCTCACACACAGGAACAGACAAAAGCTAATAGATAAAAGCTCACATCAGCCAATGAAGGCAAATTTTCCTTAACATCTTCCCTAGAGCTGGTGCCCAGTCAGGCCCTCGGTGCCCCCATGGACAGAGTGGTGTCCTCCTTGGTCCCCTCATCTCTGCCCCTCTGTCCTGCTGCTGCCATGCAGGGTTTCTGTAAGAATGCCATTATGTCTGTGGACTGTGCCAGGCAGGCCAAGCGAGGGAGGGAACAATTCCACTTTGGATCCCAAAGGAGCAGCAAGACTACCCAGCCTTAGCTGCAGGAGGCATGCTCTGGTGACACTCAGAGCCAAAGAGGAATGGGGACATGGGGTCCAAAGCATTTGAACACTGGACACCAATTCTTATGGGCTTTAACTTGAAAGGACATTTTGGAACTTTAATTCTCCCTGGAAATTTCAATATGGAGGGGGGAGTTACATTTTAAGTTGGGGCTCAGGGTGCTTTTCGGTTGTTAAGGGCAAAGGCATGCCCTCTCCTTCCCTAGTCCTCCTTCCTGATGGCTGGAATGCACATGTGATGACAGACGCGCTGGGTAGTTACACTGGGCCGTGAGACAGAAACCCTGCGTGCAGAATGGCAGAGGAGCACGAAGGAAAAGTCTGGATCCAGGGGCACTGAGGAGCCCTGGACCATCAGCCAAATCTTCCATGACAGAAGCAAACTTTATCTTGTTTCAGCCACTATTTTCTTGGGCTCTCAGTGAAAGCAGCTGAACTTACATTACGTAATATTATACAAAGAATTGGGGAGCAGATGGAATATAGAATGGAAATTATTTTGATGAGTCAAAACAGGGCAGCGGGCAAGGGCATTTAACTGTTTGAGGGGGGAGGGCCTGTATCCACTTCTAGTAGATGCCTCCTTTTTGATAATAATTAATAAAATTAGACTTGAAAATGCAGTCCCTAGAATCTGAGATGCTACCAGGCTCACGGCTGCCCAGGCATCATTCCCCTTCCTTCTAGAGCTGTGCTGTCCTGCACGGCAGCCATGAGCCACACGTGGCTACTAGGCACTTGAAATGTCTGCATCCAGATGCCGGAGATACAAAGGGCAGCTGGTGACACCCCATCCCCCACAGCCCTGGGTTTCCATTGCAATTCTTTTTTATTATTAAATTTATTGGGGTGACAATTGTTAGTAAATTTACATAGATTTCAGGTGTACAATTCTGTATTACATCATCTGTAAATCCCATTGTGTGTTCACCACCCAGAGTCAGTTCTCCTTCCATCACCATGTATTTGTCCATTGCAATTCTGTAATTCCCACTGACCTCATAGAAAATTTGAAGTATTTTCTCTTTAGAAAAACATTCCCTAGATTAGAAACACACCAGTTCTTCCCAGAAAACCTAGTCATCTCCCCCCAAACACACTTTGACCCAGAGCCTTAATAAAAAAAGCAGTTCCGGCCCTGCTGTCCCACTCAAGGCCCGTCAGCGAGGTTCCCTGGGTACAGACTGTGCTGGGCCATGGGGACACAAATGTGGATCAGACACAGACCCCCATGCACAGCCCCAACCCCACTCCAGGCTCCTCTTCTCTCACCCCTGTGGCCCCCAAACTCCGGGTATACCCAGCACGCAGCTCTGGTTACCTGGATTTGAACCTTGACTTCCTCACTTGCTGTGTGTCCCTGGACAAGTGACTCAACCTCTCTGAGCCTTTGCTTCATCCGTTCTGAAACAAGCTTGGCATGGTAATCCATGGCGAAGTGCTCTCACCAGTGTGATGACTATTGGCTGGTTCATTCTGTGTTGGTCCTATTCTTACTCCCAGCATCGGTGTCGAGTCTCTGATCCTCCACAGGCTCACCCTCCCACTCCAGCCCCATCACGGCCCATGGCATGGTGGGTGGTTGTCAACAAGCCAGTCCCCCTCAGCATGTGGGGTCGTCTGGGCTTGGGAAGGAAGCGTTTCATCACTTTGCCTCAGAGTGACACCCACAAGGGTGGCGTGCGATAAACACTGAATGAAGGAACGAATCAGCGAGCAGAGAAATGAATGAACAAAATAAAAAAAAGGAATGGACGAGGACTTACTGCTGGATGTAAAAGGTCAGGCTCGTGCCCTTGGAGGTTTCTTTCAGGTGAATAGCCTTTAGTCTTGCGGAATCTTTCCCAACCTTTTCAAGCGCTTTCTCAGCTTCCAAGGACAGCCTGTGGGCTGTTGTCTCGGGTGGTGTTGGGTCTGACTGGGCAGAATTTGCCGGAGCTCACTGCCCACTGCATGTCCTTCGAGCCCCGATTTCTTACCCCAGCAATTTCTCTTGTTCCATCCATTCATCTCCCTGCCTCTGTGGCTGCAGCAGTCTGGGGCGCAGGTTCTCTTCTCTATTAAACAAACAATGGGAGGAAACTGGGTGACTGTCAGAGACACTCTGCAGGTTCCAGTAAGAGCATTAATACTTCTTAGAATTTCCCCAAACGTCACTGATCAGGGCACCCCTCTGAGTGAAGGTGGGAGTGGCAGTTTTGTGACTTAGTCCAGGAATGTTCCCTGGCATCTTGGCTCAACCCCAAACAGAGCAAAGCCCATGCAGTTAGGTAGACGATGCAAAGCCTGTGGTCTCAGTGGACCACCACCCGCCACTGCTGTCAAAAAGTGAGAATGAATTCTTGTTCCGGTTTTTTTAAATAATTCTGTCACTGAAGAATAGCTGTGATGTCTTTCTTCTTTACATTGTAAAATACAACATAAAATTGACCGTTTTAACCATTTGTAAGCATACAATTCAGTGGCATTAAGTACATTCGCTCTGCTGTGCAGCCATCACCCCCATCTGGGGACACCTGGGTTGCTGCCCCCTTTCAGCTCCTGTGAATGCTGCTGCTGTGAACACGGGTCTGCCCGTGTCTGTCAAAGTCCCTGCTTTCAGTTCTTAGCTGTGGTTTCTTTCCCACTGGCGATGGTGTCATCACCGCTATGGTGTTGAAAGCTTCGCTCGCCTTGGAAGCTGTCACTGGCCCGTGCTGGCATCCCTATTTTAGAACAGGAGAAACTGAAGTACAACCTGACCCCGGACGAACCTTCCCACGAGGCCTTGGTGGGACAGCGCCACCAGTGGCACCACTGAACTCTAGAGTGGATTCTGCTACATGTGGCGTGAAGCAAGGACCCAATGCCATCTTTTTCCGTATGCATAACCATGTTTTCCAGCCGTAGTTATTGAATGGTGCCCTGATCTGATGGCACGACATTTAAACTTAGATCTGCCTCAACCCAGACTGCAGTTCTTCACCAGTAATCCAGAGAGCCTGTGGGACACGCTCAGGGGTCTCCTACCTGGACCCCACACAGCCTGTGTGTTTCCTGTCACTGCTGTAACAAACGACCACAAACTCAGTGGCCTAAAGCACACGACTTTTTTACCCGGCAGTTCTGGAGGGCAGAGGTCTGACAGTCTCTGGGCCGTGCTCCTGGTGGAGGAGAGTCCAGTTCCTGCTTTCCTACCTTCCAGAAGGGTCTGCACCCCTCAGCTCACAGCCCCCTTCCTCCAGGCTTCAGATCCAGCAACAAAGGCCCTGGCACTGCGCCAAACACACACTATGACCCATGTGCCCCACGTTGCAAACTAGGGTTTCCATCCCAGGGTGAGTGTTCTTCACAGATCTTCGTCTCCTGATTCAGAGACTTTGGGGCTGTGAGTACTAAAGCATGGTGTGCCCCAAATCCAGAACCAACAAGATGGTCCCACAGCCTAGAGGGAAGCACATACAGACGTAGTTATACAGACGTAGGGCACCAGCCAAGTGCCCTATGCGAGTGCTCAAGGCACCTTCAGGTGACGGGGCCGACCTGTGGCAGGCCAGCAGGGTGGCTTGGGAATATCAGCACCCTACACGCACTTCTCTAAGTGTCTGAGATGAGTGTTACCAAGGCATGGAACCAGGCCTGTCGCTAACACACTGAGGTGGCAGGACCCTGGCTTTGGGCCTGGGCCTGGGAGCTTGGCGTGCAGACACACCTCGATTCTGGGGTCCCCTGCCTGCAGCACAGGCAAGCAAGTGACCTCACAAGTCATAGAGCCTCAGAGTCCCACGTCCCGGTGACAAGCATTGGCAGCCTCGACCTGGCCATAGCAGTAGAGGGGTGGACAGGAGAGTGTGGACCGAGAACAAAAATCCACTAGCTGGTCTGGGGGCCAAGAGCAGAAGCCACCCTCCCTGCCTGTCCCTATCACAGCATTACATGTAAGCTGATAAGCTGAGGCCCTTTCGGGGACATTGCTGACTCATGGCCCCCAAGGGAAGTGTGCCAGGCTGGAGGGAAGCCAGCTTGTGGATTCCCCGAAAGGGTCCTATTTCGTCCAGAAAGGAAAGGGTTTCACTTTCAGTTTGCTTTCTTACTGTAATTCTGGGGCTTCTCGGAAACCACGGGAAAGTCCTCACTTACTTTCCTTCTATCCAAACACATCTCAGATAACAAACGCCCATGTCCTCCAGACTTTTCAGCCTCTTACACAACCGCCCAGGCTCCAGGACACACTGTAGAGCTGCCCCTCTGAGTGGATGAAAGCCACTGCCTATGTCCCATCTCAGTTTGCTTTCCCAACTCCACATCTGTGCCGAGTTCCCACAGCCCGGAACGTTCTTCCTCTCCCTTTCTCTACTTAAAGTCCTCCGAGGACCCACGAAAAGTCTATCCTGAGCCTTGATTCTCCTGATGCCTCTGATAGAGGCCTCCTACCTGGGCCGTCCCCTCCCCAGTCACTTGCTGGCTGTGCCTGGAGCCCTGCTGTCACAATTATTAGGGGACCTTGAAGTCTTGAGAACCTTTCCAGTCCATCCAAGCTCCCTGCCTACTGGGCCCCCTCTGCGCTGGGGACACATGGCGCCGTAGGCGTGAGCTGCAGCTGCTTCTGCCCACCCTGTGCCTTACCTGCCTGGTCCTCCTCAGTCTCGCCTTAAGTTCACTTCCTCCAGGAGGCCAACTCTGGCCCCCAAGACAAGGACAAAGCAGCCTGATGTGTGCCCCTGGAAGCCGACCTTCTCTTCCTTATCTCTGTCCCACGTCCCTCTTCCTAGAGGCACAGCAGCCCCATGAGTCAGGCCCCAGGTTCAGCAAGCTACATTTAAAAAATTTATCGGGGAACAGTGTGTTTCTCCAGGGCCCATCAGTTCCAAGTCGTTGTCCTTCAATCTAGTTGTGGAGGGCGCAGCTCAGCTCCAAGTCCAGTCGCCGTTTTCAATCTTTAGTTGCAGGAGGTGCAGCCCACCATCCCATGCGGGAATTGAACCTGCAACCTTGTTGTTAAGAGCTCGCGCTCTAACCAACTGAGCCATCCGGCTGCCCCACAAGCTACATTTTAAGTAAACAAAGGTTATCGTCAACTTAGAAGGTTTTTCATCTACCTGGTGCTTTGATTTTCTTCTTAACCAGTGAAGAGTCACATTTTCGTTGGAAAAGTGACTCCTCGGGCCACTGCTCCCTATTGTGATCAAATAAGGGAAAGGAGAGAAGAACACAAACAAGAGCAGGGAGAGGAGCGGGCAGGGTGGAAAGGAAGCAGCGGGCACGCACCTCAAAGACGCTGAAGGGACAGGGAAAGGGACAGAGAGGAGGGGGAGACAGGATTCAGAAAAGGAAGGAGTACAGAGTGGGGAGCAAGTGGCGGCCACGGCCACGGGAGGGTCCTCGGGGCCTGGGAGCCTCCTCTCAGCTATTAGTCACTCTCCACAGCCCGTTGGCTCTGATCTAACCCTGCTTACTTCTGAGCCCGTGGCCTCAGCTGCGCTCCTCCTGAGGCTGATTATCCTGGAGCCACACCTGAGGCAGGAGCTGCTCTGGCTTGGCTGCGCCTGGAGACCCTGTCCCACATTCACTATCGGGCTTCACTGGACAAGCCCCGAACACCTCAGGACGTTTTTACTCCTGGCTGTAGAATCCGGATGAGAAGAAGACTGGGCTTAGGGCTGCTGCGAGGGATAAAGGAGGTTATCCAAGGCAGGCGAGCTCTCCAGGCCCTCGAGACCCTTGTGAGCTCGCCCCGTGTTGCTCCGCAGCGATCACAGTCGCTGTCGCCACCTAGTGGCCATACGTGGAACTGTCTGTTGGCCCTTGGTGCTTTGCCCACCTGGTGGGTATCTTCTCCCAGATGAGGCCCAGAGAGCGAACTGAGATCTTTCCCTCAGTAGAGAGGTGAGATTCTGATCAACAGGGCAAGTTTTATGAGTAATATTTCAATAAACATTTGAAAGTTCAGAGTTCTTTCAAGCAAAATCCTCTCTTTTTTACATGTGCGCACACAGAAAGGCAGAGAATGGAATGACTATCTCACCCCTTGGTACATACAAGCACTGTTAAATATCTTTGTGGTTGTCTCACATTTAACACTCACAACCACATAGGACAATGGCTTGCACAATATTTGCTCAAAACCACAGTGAGAAATACATTTCAGTTGTGACCCAATATATGTCCACAGATACATACGAAATAACATTTACTCCCACAATGCGTGGCCCCTTTTGATGTCTTCCTTTCTATACTCCTTAAGGTTACCAGATTTAGCAAGAAAAACACAGGACTCCCAGTTAAATTTGCATTTCAGGTAAATAACAAAGACTTTTTTTAGTTATGTCTATATGTATACAGTATTCGAAATATAATTATACTTAAAAAATTATTCTTTACCTGAAATTCAACTTGAGCTGGGTGTCCTGTATTTTACCTGGCAACTGTAATTCTACTCCATCTTTTAAAAATGCTGGTTGCAATCCCCGAACCCAATGATACTGCCTACTAGTGAGTCATAGGCCCCAGTATGAAAACACTGCCTCAGGTGACAGGGCCAGGAGCATTTCCTTCCACAGGGAACACCAGAGTCAGTGGAGAAATTTGGATTCAAATTGGGCAGTCACCACTTGCCAAGAGCCAAACTCCTTTTAGGTTTGGATGAGAGCAGGTGCCCTGTCTGGATGCTACTGATGGGACTGAAATCAACCAAGTGAGAGAAATCTCAGTGAGTCTTTAGATGAGCACTTCCTAAATGGGCAATTTTCTCAAGTTCATATTTTATAGGGACAAAAAGGAAATGTGTTCAGATCCAGTCAGTCAACAGAAAAGACTTCACTCAATCCTTTGTAGTGAGCACTTGGACCATTGCATTTGCCTCAAAGGATATATGACATTATTCTTTCATGTGTTTTGATGTTTATGAACAAAATCTGATGTGGTTCATAAATGGATAAGTGCTGAAGGCAGGTGTATTCCAAGATACTGGAAGGAAACAGATGATACAGAATTTTTTAAAATTAATTAAATCGATCATTCTACCTAATTGGTAACTCTGTTTTCATTTTTGTCCTCCTAAATATATTCTAGATTTTGTTCTCAAACAAAATTCTCATCAGCTCACTCCTGTCCTTAAAGATGAATGTCATTAGTGGCTTCAGTGGCTTCCCTCAACACTCAAAATAAAAGCTGAAATTTGTTTGCTTGTTTGTTTTTCTATAATTTATAAAGCTGTACATTATCCGCCTTTTTCGATAACTCTCAATACAGCTGCTCATTCACTCTGGTCCAACTATAGTGGGTACCATGCTGCTTCTCAAACATTCCTGGCATGTTTCTGATTCAAGGACATTGTACTTGCTCTTTACAATGGCTGGACAGTTCTTCGGAGAGACATTCACATGGATGATTCAGTAACTTGCTGCGGATCATTGGCAGTCAGAAACCACAAGCTGCATTAAGTCCCTCGACAGAGGGGACTCAGTGTGGGACTGGTGGAGCTGGGGCTTAAGGACAGGAGCTGCCATGGGCAACATTATGATTGACACTAGCTAGTAAAGGCAGAAGCAGCAATCACCTGCACCACTAGGAGAAACAAGTGGAAGGGTTTGGGGTTATCAGAACTTAGCAGCTCACAGGAGTGGCCTTGGAGTTGTGGGCCAGACACCTAAGGATGGGGCACTTCTCATCTGGCGCTGGGACCTGAGGCGCTTAGAGGAGTTCCCTAAGGGTTGATCTCATATCTCAGAGGAAGGGCCATCGCCCAGCTGCACTGATGACTCAGGATTCGATGTGGGGCCTGGAGAACTGGGACCCAGAACTCTGAGATGGGGTAGGAATGAGACTCGTTCTGAAAGTGCTAACAAACATTGAAAACTACAATCAACTATGTCTTTCAGTGTGAAAGGGTCATTACTAGAGTAATGCTGACAGGAACCAAAAGCAAACTGGAAAGAAGGACGCCCTTCTGTCCTCCTCCTGCATTCCAGTCTCCTCCTAGTGAACTCTATTGGAAGAAATGGTAAGAAACCAGCTGACGATGGAAAAGTATAGTTTGCTGAGTCTCAACCATCAGTATGCCAACTATTGAATCAAAATGGCTTCATTCCTGGGCCCTATCACACACAGAAAGTCTGGTTCAGTACATCTCAAGTAAGTATCCAAAAGTCTAAGTTTTTAAGATATCCACTGGATTCTGAAGTTCAGCTGGATTTGGAAAACACTGATCTAGAGTAAACCCTTTATTTTGTAGTGAGGAAACTGAGAAAAGAGCCGGTCTGTAATAGTTTATTTTATGTGTCACTTTGACTGGGCCATGGGATGCCCCGCTATTTGGTCAAACATTATTCTGGGAGTTTCTGTGAGGGAGTTTGAGATGAGTTTAATATTGAAATTGGTAGACTGACTAAAGCAGATTGCACTCCCCAGTGTGGGTGGGCCTCATCCAATCACTTGTTCTATTCAAGCCTGAGCAGAACAAAAATGCTGACCCCTCCTTAAATGAGAGCGAACTCCTGCTGCCCAAATGCCTTGAAGCTGGGACACTGGCTTTTTCCTGCCTTCAGCCTGGAGCTGAAGAATCAGCTTTCCCTGAGTCTCAAGCCTGAAGGCCTTTGGACTAAGTCTGCACCATCGCTTTCCTGGGTCTCTGGCTGGCTGAATGCAAATATTGGGATTTGTCAGCCGTCATAGATGCATGATCCAACTCTGATAATACATCTTCTATATAGATTTAAGAACTAATAAAAATAAATAAATTGATCATTCTAATGTGTGTTTATGAATCAAAAAATGAAAATGTTTCACAATTATGGAGCAAAGAAAATGAAGCAACAAAATTATGGGTGACATAGATTTCAAAGTTTCTTCCAAACATTGCGTTGTGATGATGCCAGTGCAAGAAGAAGGAGAAGTAATGATGGGCCAGAACCTGTTTGAGGTGTATTTGAAACCTGGTGTCAGCGTTCACAAGACGGATGTGTCCCAGCTTCAGCACAGCAGGTGACAGGTAGCCAGCTGCAGTCAACAATGTTATGTCTCTATTTTCACAGAATTCTGTAAGTTACTTGTAAAATGACAAAAAGTAAGAAAAAGGGAAAGGGTCCATTGGACCCGGATAGTCCACGGTGATGCTGAGGGTAGGGGATTAACGTTGTCATGTCAGATGTAATGATGGCACTGTGGTTACGTGAGATGCCCCACTTATTCTTAGAGATGGGTAACATGTTTTAGTTGTGCAGTGATGAAATGTCTGACTGCCTGATATTCCAAGGCAAAAGGGGGTCAGGTCAGGCGACTCAGTGACACACGTGAAGCAAAGTGAGGATGGCTGGTGATGCCAATGGTGCAACGTGAGGGTCCACTGCCTGCTCTGCAATTGTGAATGGTGGAGGCTTCCATAATAAAACGTTTTCTTAAAAAAAAAAAAAATGAACAGTAAAACGCTTCAGCAACAGAGAGGTCACTCCACACAATTTGGAGTGACACACCCGCATTCACCTCCTCACTGTGAGTACTGGTGCCCAGGTGCTAGTCTGTCCCAGCCTCCCCTGTATGTGGTCAAGGTGGGTCTCAGCTACACTACTCAGGGAACTGGCCTCAGCAAGGTCAGTTAAGGCCAGGGTAGATGGGATCCCAGCTCCCCTGCTGGCTGGCACTGTCCCTGACCTGAAGGCCTTTGGGAGGGCTTTCCACTCCCCAGGGTGGCAGACAATGATGGGGGATCCCAGGACCCTTCAAGGTTAATCTCTGTCAGTTCTACCATTCAGCAAATTTCGCAGGGCACGTCCCTCCCCAGGCAAAGGCCACAGAGAAGGCTGTATGGGACCAAGGCTGGTGGGTGCCCACGAATTGCTTCAAAGGCAAGGCATGTACTGCCACTGAAACGCCCGGACCAGCTAGGGAAATGGCTCTGGGGGTCCTGGAGGTGGGGTCGCGCCAGGCCCCTTCTCTGCCTTCCCTGCCAGGCCACAACTGTGGTGCCAGGGTCAGGCTCAATGACAGCACGTCACATCAGGAGTCCCAGACCCCAGGAGTCCCAGGCCCCAGCAGTCAGCCCCTCTATGCCCAGCTCCCATCAGGGTGCCAGGGGGGTCGGGCAGTCTAGTCCAGGCCAGTCTCCTTCACAGATTCTCCCCCAAAATGTCTCCAAGATGTGTGGCAGCTTTCCAAGCCGAAAAGTCTCCCATGTGATGGGCACAGCCCTGGCTTCAGCAGTGAAAGCCCCACATCCCGGGCAGGGAGCCAGTTGGCCACTCTGGAGCCCACTCGCCTGTCTTAGTCTGGCTGCTCTGACAAATCCCACAGACTGGAATTTCTCTCTCACAGTCTGGAGGCTGGATGTCCAAGACCAAGTCACCGGCAGATGAGGTGTCTGATGAGGGCCACTTCCTGGTTCACTGGCAGCTGTCATTTCACCGTGTCCTTGCATGGCTGTCCCTGAGTGCGTGTCTGCGTCCTAGTCTCCTCCACTTATAGAAACACCAGTCATATTGCATCTAGGCCCACCCTAGTGAGTTTTTCTTAACTTGATTGCATCTGTCAAGACTATCTCCAAATAAGGTCACAGTCTGAGATCCTGGGGGTTAGGACTTCAATCTGTGAATGGGGGCGCGGGATACACTTCAGCCCACAACATGGATGCTGGAGCTTAGAATAGACAGAGCAGATGCAGTCCGGGCCTGCAGGGTCTCAGAGCCTGGTAGACGTGAACACTGCCCAGTCCAGCAGGGCCCTCGAGGCAGGACCCTGGCTGTGGCCTCCCCTCACCCCAAACCACTGGGGAGACCCCGGGCCAGGCTCAAACAAACCCTCTTGGCATGTTGCTGACAGGACGGGCCGCAGATGCCCCTCAGGCCCCTGTGCCACCTGTGCTTGCAGCGCCCACCTGCCCGTCCACAGGCAGGCGTTACCAGGTGCTGAGCTGTTTTGCCTTCCCACGTGAGCACTGAGATTCCAATGCTCAGATCAACACCCCAAGAGTAAAAATAGCACAGCACGACGCAGATGTCAAACGTATGAGCTCATGGCCAAAGCCCTTCCCCTTTCAAGCCCCTCTTGTCCCCTCAAGAAGTCACCTATTGTCCAGGCTGCCAGTTTCATTCAGCAAATATAATACTATTCTTTCAAACAGTTGACCCAGATTCTCAGCTTGAATTAGGACATTTCCCAGGCAGTTGAGGATGTACAGGGATGAATTTAAATGTTGCTTAAAAGTGTGAACGCTTGAAAGCAAACTTTTGCTGCTGTCTCCAATGGGGTCGATGGGGCTGGCACCATCCGGGGGCCACGGCCCCCAGGCAGGACCCCAACACAGTCACGTGCCTCATACCTCTTTCCCCAAGCTGATGCTGACTCATGGAACCACTGCAGAAAGATCTATGTTTTAAACTTTAATTAACCTACATTCTTTCCTAGATCTTGTGACCTGATTTTCCATCCTCTCTCTGCTGGGACCTACATGGTAGCAATAGAATCACTTTCCATTTTAACCCCCACATCCCTCAAATAGGCTTGACCCTCAAAGCAAAGGACATAGGCATGAGGAAGCAGGGAGGAACCAGAGACAAACACATCAGTTAGGGTCACTCTTCCCCTTGACCTTTGCCTCTGGAAACATGGAGGTGGGTGAGGGGACAGATCCAGGCCCGTCATTGCCAGGAGAGGGTGGTGGCCAGGAGGATGCAGACCCCCTAGATCCAGGGAGGGTAACTGGCCCAGGGAGCTTGTGAAGGGGGGACTCTGGATGCTTCCGGCCGAGCAGAAGTGAGCCTCATCAAAAGGCAGGAGTGGGAAGATCCATCACAGAGACCCCATTTAAATTGGGGTGGGGAGGGCCTGTAGGGGCGCTCTCACCCCCACCACTCATCTCAATTACCCCAAACTGGAACAGACTTACTTTCCATCTCCAACAGGAGCATGTTTTCTACTCTACTTCTCCAGCAGGAAGAAGGAGGAGCTTCTCCTCCCAGCAACCACTCAGCCAATGAAAGACGATTACAGCTCAGCTAAGGAGAAGCCCCAGCACTTCCGACACCCAATTTTCTCCAGTGGACTTTGCAACAGCCCCCCTGAACCCCCCCTTCACCTATAAAAGAACTTTCCACTCCTTTGTGCTCTGGACTTGCCAGTGGTTTGCCATTGGACCACACGTGCCGAGTTACAATTCTTTGTTGTTCCCAAATGAACCCATTTTGGCAGAGAAATACTGAGCTATTTGTTTAAGGTCAACAAACTCTTGAAACTTAGTGAGAAAACAAACACAACAATTTTTTAAATGGCCAACAGATTTGAATACATGTTTCACCAAAGAAGATACACAAATGGCATATAAGCATATGAAAAGGTGCACAACATTGTTAGTCATTAAGGAAATACACATTCAAATCACTATGAGATACTCAGATACACTTATTGGTTGCAAACCAATAATTTAATGGTTGCAATTAAAAACAGATTATATCAAGGGCTGATAAGGACATGAGGAACCAGAACTCACACATTGCACACTCACGAGAGTGTAAAATGGTACAACCACTTTAGAAAACAATTTGGGAGTTCCTTTAAAAATCAAACATACACCTACCACATGATCCAGCCATTCCACTCCTAGGTAATTACCTAAGAGAAAAGGAAATATATGTTTATTCAAAGATTTGTGTACAAATATTCATAGCAGCTTTATTGGGAATAGCCAAAAACTATAAACAACCCAAATTCACCATCAATAGGTGCATGAATAAAAAGTTGTGGTATATCTATGCAATGGTATATAACTCAGCAATCAAAGGAATGAACCCTAAATACATACAACAACATAAATGAATCTCAAAACAGTTCTCAGTGAAAGAAGCCAGAAAAAGTTCTGGAAAATATAAACTCATCTTTAGTGATGAGTTCTTTAATGATGATCAGTGGTGATTTGGAGAAGGGGTGACAGGACAGTGAGCGGGATCACAAAGGGCACAGAAAACTTGCAATAATAAATCTTTTCACTGTCTTGATCATGGTGAGGATTTCGCAGGTGTATGCCTGTGTCAAAACTCATCAAATTTTATACTTTAAATATGTGATGTTGACTGTGTGTTAGTTATACCTCAATAAAGCTGCTTTTTTAAAAAACGCAAAATCTTAGTCTGTCAGTCCAAGGTGAGGCCGAAAAAAACTTCCCAGGGAGGCCAGGCTGCCGATCCACAGACCCCACTGGGAGCAGCAAGGGTTGAACAGCCTGTCTGTGGCAGAGGAATTGACTTAGTGAACTGGTAGGATGTGCTGGAAACTCTTTTGACCAGGTGGGTGTTGGCCTTGGCCTTGGGCAGAAGGCAGCAGGACCGTGGGAGAATAAAGTGGGAAAAGAAGGTATGGGGATTTTGTGCCTGCTTTTTCCTGCATTGTCTTGAGACAACAGGGCCCTGCTGGCCTCACTTCTATGGCTACTCCAGGAGCCCCTGGAGTGAAATCAAGGCCTGCAGAAGTCCCACACTTGAGAGACCCTGAAAAAAGCTGAGGGAGACCAATAAACTCCCAGAAGTCCTTTCTTTACACCCACCCACCCCAAATAAATGCTGGGGAATTACTGCCTGAAGTACAGTGCTATATAGTCTGCTCCAGGCACTGCTTCTCCCTGGGGACAAAAAGCCATGGCCTGACCTGCAGAGATGTTCCAGGGCTCTCCACCCAGGCTTCATTCATCCTACCCCAAGCCCACTGGCCTCCCCGCCTCCCAACATGCAAAGCCTGACCAAGTAGCTGAAACCCCAGAGGAAACTGAGCACAAAAGACAAGATATCCAGACATCTGCAGAGCATGAGTGTTTCCAAAGGAAACTCACATCCTGGATTACAGATTCTACCAGGAACAGAAGATTAGAAAAAGATGGATGGATTGAGAGTTTGAAAATAGCTGCTAAACATAGAAAACATGATAAGGAAAGAGATTAGCAACACAAAATAATAACAGGAAGACATTTTTTAAAGGAAGCAAGCAGAAAGTTTAGGTATGAAAACATAGTTGAAATTAAGAAGACAATAAATGGAATGAAGGGCCAACAGATACAGCTGAGGAGCCAACGGGCAAATAGGAAGGTCACCTGGAGGAAATTTCCCAGGAGGAGGAAGGGTAGGATGAAGGAACAGGAAGAGAAATCGTGAGTGGTAAAGAATTGCTAACATTGGGCATATGAGATCCCAAAGGATCCAGAGGTAAATATCTGAAAGAATAATGGAGATAAATTCCCCAAACTTAGAAAAATAAGAAATAAAAGATCTGAGATTGAAAGTCTCATAGAGTGCCAAAGAGAAGACTGACAGCCACAGACTATCTAAGATGGAAAAAAAAATCCAAATAGTCAAGTTTATTTAGATAAACGTATGCCCATAGCAATGCAGAAGTAAAAGGCAGGTGTAATGGGTGCAAGAGGAGTCAAGGTGCCCAAGAGACCAAGGATGTGGGTCATGGCCTGTTGTGGGGACAAAGCCCCAAAAGGCAGTTTCCAGGCTCTCGGCCTCACATGGAAAGGTGCTGGCTGGGGTAGTAAATGGCCATCAACTGTGATTGGATGGCCATCAGCTGTGGCTAGTTGGCCGTCAGCTGTAACCAGTGAGCCACTGGCCACTAATATAACGGCTGTGGCTACGCTAGCAGAAAAGATGGGGGCTAGCGAGAAGATGGTGGCTGGCAAGCGCGGACTGCTGTTAGGACGGCGGGTTGCAGATTATGTAGATCCTGCTTCCTGTGTCTCCAGCCCAGCCGCCAGCGAGAATATATTGGTTTGACTCCCCTATCTATGGCTCCGTGGGTGTTCCTGTTTGGCCTTACCGTGTCCTGCGTTCTTATGTGGGGAGTGGGACCAGAGACACCACAGGCTGCCCCGCACGACACCTGTCCTTGTCTGTTTAGGGGAGCATACAGACATTAGTGAGAAAAATGGAAAGGATTGAAAATAAATACAGCAAAAGTGCAACAAACTGATCTAACAGATTAAAATGGTAGAACTGGTCTAATTACATCAATAATTACAAAAAAAAAAATGGACCAAATCTATCAGTCAAAAGGACAGGCACTGACGCTGGATTAAAAAAAAAAATCAAGATAAGTGCTATTTGCCAAATACACACATAAACCTAAAGACATGCAAAGATTAAAAATGAAAGATGGAGGTGGACACGAGGCAAATGCTAACCAAAAAGGAAGATATTACTATCAGCTGAAATAGACATTAAGACTAAAGCTTTATTAGGGATAAAGATAGTCATTAAATAAGGAAAATAGATTCAATTCACCAAGATGCTAATGTGATTTTAAACAAATATGTGCCTGCTGGAGCAGCCCCAAATCTGTGAAGTAAAGTATGAGAGAACCAGAGAAACTGACCAAGCCACCACCCTGGTCGATGTCAACACATCCCTCTGTTGATCAAAAAACCTCCAAATCTATAGAAAGGTTTTTTGAAAGTTTACTTGAGCCAAATTTTTGAGGACATGTCCAGAAGCAAGATCTCAACAGGATGAGAAAATGCTCCAGAGAACAGCAGTTTTGCAGCTTATTTTATACATTAGAGTCAAAGGAGGAACTTAGGGGTTTACATGGAATCCATGGGTGGTAGGTAAAGGGGGCGGGAGAAAGCAAAGCGGGGAGATCTCTGGGCTTTAATAAAAAAAACGAAGAGACACACACTTCTTTACATGGGTGGGTACAGGATAGTTAACATTTAACATCTACAGCACAGAGAGATGGTATGTGGCTCCTAAGAACAATGAGGGGTACAGCAGTTATGCCTCTGAGGGGCCTGGAAAAGAAAGTGACTGACGTTTCAAAGGCCTGTTATCCTAGATGCATAAGAACAATGGACAGGGCTCATGTAAGGTAAAGACTGACCTTTGCTAAGGAAGCTATGGCCCCAGGCGCGACTACCCACAATGGCCTGCCCAGTTACGAATTTGTGATCAGACCATCCTGTGTGGTTAGTTTTGGTCACTGAGCTTGTCATGACTGCTATGTGGCCCCCCTGAGCATGTCAGATTTATTTCATAGCCCCCTTTTCATTCATACCTCAAATATTGATCGTTCAGATATTGACAAAAGAGCAGCAGAAATCTAGACCCCATGGACAATACCCGTAGGGTGAGCTTTGTAGCCCACAAAGAATGCACACAGAGGCCCTTTATGAAAGTCTGTCCCGTACTGCCATGGGCCCGCCTCCCATGTGCAAAGGCCCAGTACCACAGGGTCCGGAGGGCAGGGATGGCCCTAGGCCAAGCTTGGGGAATGTTCACTGGGTGAACAAACCAGGAGCAGGGCGGGATCCTGCTCCAAATCCTTCCCCATGCTCGATACCCACTGAGGCCTCTTTCCTCGGGACACAGCCCAGGACACGGCTCCCCAAAGGGCCACCACTCCGCCCAGAGCCTCTGAGAGCTCATCCTACCATGGGTTTCAGCACCTGCCCTTCAGGTCCACGGCCCCCAGTCACACATCAGGCGTGACACCTGTGGGGACAAAACCCCAAAAAACAGTTTCCAGGCTCTCGGCCTCACATAGAAAGGTGCTGGCTCGGGTAGTAAATGGCCATCAACTGTGATCAGATGCCAGCAGCTGTGGCTAGTTGGCCGTCAGCTGTAACCCGTAGGCCATTGGCCACTAATATAACGGCTGTGGCTACGCTAGCAGAAAAGATGGGGGCTAGCGAGAAGATGGTGGCTGGCAAGCGCGGACTGCTGTTAGGACGGCGGGTTGCAGATTATGTAGATCCTGCTTCCTGTGTCTCCAGCCCAGCCGCCAGCGAGAATATATTGGTTTGACTCCCCTATCTATGGCTCCGTGGGTGTTCCTGTTTGGCCTTACCGTGTCCTGCGTTCTTATGTGGGGAGTGGGACCAGAGACACCACAGGCTGCCCCGCACGACACCTGTCCTTGTCTGTTTAGGGGAGCATACAGACATTAGTGAGAAAAATGGAAAGGATTGAAAATAAATACAGCAAAAGTGCAACAAACTGATCTAACAGATTAAAATGGTAGAACTGGTCTAATTACATCAATAATTACAAAAAAAAAAATGGACCAAATCTATCAGTCAAAAGGACAGGCACTGACGCTGGATTAAAAAAAAAAATCAAGATAAGTGCTATTTGCCAAATACACACATAAACCTAAAGACATGCAAAGATTAAAAATGAAAGATGGAGGTGGACACGAGGCAAATGCTAACCAAAAAGGAAGATATTACTATCAGCTGAAATAGACATTAAGACTAAAGCTTTATTAGGGATAAAGATAGTCATTAAATAAGGAAAATAGATTCAATTCACCAAGATGCTAATGTGATTTTAAACAAATATGTGCCTGCTGGAGCAGCCCCAAATCTGTGAAGTAAAGTATGAGAGAACCAGAGAAACTGACCAAGCCACCACCCTGGTCGATGTCAACACATCCCTCTGTTGATCAAAAAACCTCCAAATCTATAGAAAGGTTTTTTGAAAGTTTACTTGAGCCAAATTTTTGAGGACATGTCCAGAAGCAAGATCTCAACAGGATGAGAAAATGCTCCAGAGAACAGCAGTTTTGCAGCTTATTTTATACATTAGAGTCAAAGGAGGAACTTAGGGGTTTACATGGAATCCATGGGTGGTAGGTAAAGGGGGCGGGAGAAAGCAAAGCGGGGAGATCTCTGGGCTTTAATAAAAAAAACGAAGAGACACACACTTCTTTACATGGGTGGGTACAGGATAGTTAACATTTAACATCTACAGCACAGAGAGATGGTATGTGGCTCCTAAGAACAATGAGGGGTACAGCAGTTATGCCTCTGAGGGGCCTGGAAAAGAAAGTGACTGACGTTTCAAAGGCCTGTTATCCTAGATGCATAAGAACAATGGACAGGGCTCATGTAAGGTAAAGACTGACCTTTGCTAAGGAAGCTATGGCCCCAGGCGCGACTACCCACAATGGCCTGCCCAGTTACGAATTTGTGATCAGACCATCCTGTGTGGTTAGTTTTGGTCACTGAGCTTGTCATGACTGCTATGTGGCCCCCCTGAGCATGTCAGATTTATTTCATAGCCCCCTTTTCATTCATACCTCAAATATTGATCGTTCAGATATTGACAAAAGAGCAGCAGAAATCTAGACCCCATGGACAATACCCGTAGGGTGAGCTTTGTAGCCCACAAAGAATGCACACAGAGGCCCTTTATGAAAGTCTGTCCCGTACTGCCATGGGCCCGCCTCCCATGTGCAAAGGCCCAGTACCACAGGGTCCGGAGGGCAGGGATGGCCCTAGGCCAAGCTTGGGGAATGTTCACTGGGTGAACAAACCAGGAGCAGGGCGGGATCCTGCTCCAAATCCTTCCCCATGCTCGATACCCACTGAGGCCTCTTTCCTCGGGACACAGCCCAGGACACGGCTCCCCAAAGGGCCACCACTCCGCCCAGAGCCTCTGAGAGCTCATCCTACCATGGGTTTCAGCACCTGCCCTTCAGGTCCACGGCCCCCAGTCACACATCAGGCGTGACACCTGTGGGGACAAAACCCCAAAAAACAGTTTCCAGGCTCTCGGCCTCACATAGAAAGGTGCTGGCTCGGGTAGTAAATGGCCATCAACTGTGATCAGATGCCAGCAGCTGTGGCTAGTTGGCCGTCAGCTGTAACCCGTAGGCCATTGGCCACTAATATAACGGCTGTGGCTACGCTAGCAGAAAAGATGGGGGCTAGCGAGAAGATGGTGGCTGGCAAGCGCGGACTGCTGTTAGGACGGCGGGTTGCAGATTATGTAGATCCTGCTTCCTGTGTCTCCAGCCCAGCCGCCAGCGAGAATATATTGGTTTGACTCCCCTATCTATGGCTCCGTGGGTGTTCCTGTTTGGCCTTACCGTGTCCTGCGTTCTTATGTGGGGAGTGGGACCAGAGACACCACAGGCTGCCCCGCACGACACCTGTCCTTGTCTGTTTAGGGGAGCATACAGACATTAGTGAGAAAAATGGAAAGGATTGAAAATAAATACAGCAAAAGTGCAACAAACTGATCTAACAGATTAAAATGGTAGAACTGGTCTAATTACATCAATAATTACAAAAAAAAAAATGGACCAAATCTATCAGTCAAAAGGACAGGCACTGACGCTGGATTAAAAAAAAAAATCAAGATAAGTGCTATTTGCCAAATACACACATAAACCTAAAGACATGCAAAGATTAAAAATGAAAGATGGAGGTGGACACGAGGCAAATGCTAACCAAAAAGGAAGATATTACTATCAGCTGAAATAGACATTAAGACTAAAGCTTTATTAGGGATAAAGATAGTCATTAAATAAGGAAAATAGATTCAATTCACCAAGATGCTAATGTGATTTTAAACAAATATGTGCCTGCTGGAGCAGCCCCAAATCTGTGAAGTAAAGTATGAGAGAACCAGAGAAACTGACCAAGCCACCACCCTGGTCGATGTCAACACATCCCTCTGTTGATCAAAAAACCTCCAAATCTATAGAAAGGTTTTTTGAAAGTTTACTTGAGCCAAATTTTTGAGGACATGTCCAGAAGCAAGATCTCAACAGGATGAGAAAATGCTCCAGAGAACAGCAGTTTTGCAGCTTATTTTATACATTAGAGTCAAAGGAGGAACTTAGGGGTTTACATGGAATCCATGGGTGGTAGGTAAAGGGGGCGGGAGAAAGCAAAGCGGGGAGATCTCTGGGCTTTAATAAAAAAAACGAAGAGACACACACTTCTTTACATGGGTGGGTACAGGATAGTTAACATTTAACATCTACAGCACAGAGAGATGGTATGTGGCTCCTAAGAACAATGAGGGGTACAGCAGTTATGCCTCTGAGGGGCCTGGAAAAGAAAGTGACTGACGTTTCAAAGGCCTGTTATCCTAGATGCATAAGAACAATGGACAGGGCTCATGTAAGGTAAAGACTGACCTTTGCTAAGGAAGCTATGGCCCCAGGCGCGACTACCCACAATGGCCTGCCCAGTTACGAATTTGTGATCAGACCATCCTGTGTGGTTAGTTTTGGTCACTGAGCTTGTCATGACTGCTATGTGGCCCCCCTGAGCATGTCAGATTTATTTCATAGCCCCCTTTTCATTCATACCTCAAATATTGATCGTTCAGATATTGACAAAAGAGCAGCAGAAATCTAGACCCCATGGACAATACCCGTAGGGTGAGCTTTGTAGCCCACAAAGAATGCACACAGAGGCCCTTTATGAAAGTCTGTCCCGTACTGCCATGGGCCCGCCTCCCATGTGCAAAGGCCCAGTACCACAGGGTCCGGAGGGCAGGGATGGCCCTAGGCCAAGCTTGGGGAATGTTCACTGGGTGAACAAACCAGGAGCAGGGCGGGATCCTGCTCCAAATCCTTCCCCATGCTCGATACCCACTGAGGCCTCTTTCCTCGGGACACAGCCCAGGACACGGCTCCCCAAAGGGCCACCACTCCGCCCAGAGCCTCTGAGAGCTCATCCTACCATGGGTTTCAGCACCTGCCCTTCAGGTCCACGGCCCCCAGTCACACATCAGGCGTGACACCTGTGGGGACAAAACCCCAAAAAACAGTTTCCAGGCTCTCGGCCTCACATAGAAAGGTGCTGGCTCGGGTAGTAAATGGCCATCAACTGTGATCAGATGCCAGCAGCTGTGGCTAGTTGGCCGTCAGCTGTAACCCGTAGGCCATTGGCCACTAATATAACGGCTGTGGCTACGCTAGCAGAAAAGATGGGGGCTAGCGAGAAGATGGTGGCTGGCAAGCGCGGACTGCTGTTAGGACGGCGGGTTGCAGATTATGTAGATCCTGCTTCCTGTGTCTCCAGCCCAGCCGCCAGCGAGAATATATTGGTTTGACTCCCCTATCTATGGCTCCGTGGGTGTTCCTGTTTGGCCTTACCGTGTCCTGCGTTCTTATGTGGGGAGTGGGACCAGAGACACCACAGGCTGCCCCGCACGACACCTGTCCTTGTCTGTTTAGGGGAGCATACAGACATTAGTGAGAAAAATGGAAAGGATTGAAAATAAATACAGCAAAAGTGCAACAAACTGATCTAACAGATTAAAATGGTAGAACTGGTCTAATTACATCAATAATTACAAAAAAAAAAAATGGACCAAATCTATCAGTCAAAAGGACAGGCACTGACGCTGGATTAAAAAAAAAAATCAAGATAAGTGCTATTTGCCAAATACACACATAAACCTAAAGACATGCAAAGATTAAAAATGAAAGATGGAGGTGGACACGAGGCAAATGCTAACCAAAAAGGAAGATATTACTATCAGCTGAAATAGACATTAAGACTAAAGCTTTATTAGGGATAAAGATAGTCATTAAATAAGGAAAATAGATTCAATTCACCAAGATGCTAATGTGATTTTAAACAAATATGTGCCTGCTGGAGCAGCCCCAAATCTGTGAAGTAAAGTATGAGAGAACCAGAGAAACTGACCAAGCCACCACCCTGGTCGATGTCAACACATCCCTCTGTTGATCAAAAAACCTCCAAATCTATAGAAAGGTTTTTTGAAAGTTTACTTGAGCCAAATTTTTGAGGACATGTCCAGAAGCAAGATCTCAACAGGATGAGAAAATGCTCCAGAGAACAGCAGTTTTGCAGCTTATTTTATACATTAGAGTCAAAGGAGGAACTTAGGGGTTTACATGGAATCCATGGGTGGTAGGTAAAGGGGGCGGGAGAAAGCAAAGCGGGGAGATCTCTGGGCTTTAATAAAAAAAACGAAGAGACACACACTTCTTTACATGGGTGGGTACAGGATAGTTAACATTTAACATCTACAGCACAGAGAGATGGTATGTGGCTCCTAAGAACAATGAGGGGTACAGCAGTTATGCCTCTGAGGGGCCTGGAAAAGAAAGTGACTGACGTTTCAAAGGCCTGTTATCCTAGATGCATAAGAACAATGGACAGGGCTCATGTAAGGTAAAGACTGACCTTTGCTAAGGAAGCTATGGCCCCAGGCGCGACTACCCACAATGGCCTGCCCAGTTACGAATTTGTGATCAGACCATCCTGTGTGGTTAGTTTTGGTCACTGAGCTTGTCATGACTGCTATGTGGCCCCCCTGAGCATGTCAGATTTATTTCATAGCCCCCTTTTCATTCATACCTCAAATATTGATCGTTCAGATATTGACAAAAGAGCAGCAGAAATCTAGACCCCATGGACAATACCCGTAGGGTGAGCTTTGTAGCCCACAAAGAATGCACACAGAGGCCCTTTATGAAAGTCTGTCCCGTACTGCCATGGGCCCGCCTCCCATGTGCAAAGGCCCAGTACCACAGGGTCCGGAGGGCAGGGATGGCCCTAGGCCAAGCTTGGGGAATGTTCACTGGGTGAACAAACCAGGAGCAGGGCGGGATCCTGCTCCAAATCCTTCCCCATGCTCGATACCCACTGAGGCCTCTTTCCTCGGGACACAGCCCAGGACACGGCTCCCCAAAGGGCCACCACTCCGCCCAGAGCCTCTGAGAGCTCATCCTACCATGGGTTTCAGCACCTGCCCTTCAGGTCCACGGCCCCCAGTCACACATCAGGCGTGACACCTGTGGGGACAAAACCCCAAAAAACAGTTTCCAGGCTCTCGGCCTCACATAGAAAGGTGCTGGCTCGGGTAGTAAATGGCCATCAACTGTGATCAGATGCCAGCAGCTGTGGCTAGTTGGCCGTCAGCTGTAACCCGTAGGCCATTGGCCACTAATATAACGGCTGTGGCTACGCTAGCAGAAAAGATGGGGGCTAGCGAGAAGATGGTGGCTGGCAAGCGCGGACTGCTGTTAGGACGGCGGGTTGCAGATTATGTAGATCCTGCTTCCTGTGTCTCCAGCCCAGCCGCCAGCGAGAATATATTGGTTTGACTCCCCTATCTATGGCTCCGTGGGTGTTCCTGTTTGGCCTTACCGTGTCCTGCGTTCTTATGTGGGGAGTGGGACCAGAGACACCACAGGCTGCCCCGCACGACACCTGTCCTTGTCTGTTTAGGGGAGCATACAGACATTAGTGAGAAAAATGGAAAGGATTGAAAATAAATACAGCAAAAGTGCAACAAACTGATCTAACAGATTAAAATGGTAGAACTGGTCTAATTACATCAATAATTACAAAAAAAAAAATGGACCAAATCTATCAGTCAAAAGGACAGGCACTGACGCTGGATTAAAAAAAAAAATCAAGATAAGTGCTATTTGCCAAATACACACATAAACCTAAAGACATGCAAAGATTAAAAATGAAAGATGGAGGTGGACACGAGGCAAATGCTAACCAAAAAGGAAGATATTACTATCAGCTGAAATAGACATTAAGACTAAAGCTTTATTAGGGATAAAGATAGTCATTAAATAAGGAAAATAGATTCAATTCACCAAGATGCTAATGTGATTTTAAACAAATATGTGCCTGCTGGAGCAGCCCCAAATCTGTGAAGTAAAGTATGAGAGAACCAGAGAAACTGACCAAGCCACCACCCTGGTCGATGTCAACACATCCCTCTGTTGATCAAAAAACCTCCAAATCTATAGAAAGGTTTTTTGAAAGTTTACTTGAGCCAAATTTTTGAGGACATGTCCAGAAGCAAGATCTCAACAGGATGAGAAAATGCTCCAGAGAACAGCAGTTTTGCAGCTTATTTTATACATTAGAGTCAAAGGAGGAACTTAGGGGTTTACATGGAATCCATGGGTGGTAGGTAAAGGGGGCGGGAGAAAGCAAAGCGGGGAGATCTCTGGGCTTTAATAAAAAAAACGAAGAGACACACACTTCTTTACATGGGTGGGTACAGGATAGTTAACATTTAACATCTACAGCACAGAGAGATGGTATGTGGCTCCTAAGAACAATGAGGGGTACAGCAGTTATGCCTCTGAGGGGCCTGGAAAAGAAAGTGACTGACGTTTCAAAGGCCTGTTATCCTAGATGCATAAGAACAATGGACAGGGCTCATGTAAGGTAAAGACTGACCTTTGCTAAGGAAGCTATGGCCCCAGGCGCGACTACCCACAATGGCCTGCCCAGTTACGAATTTGTGATCAGACCATCCTGTGTGGTTAGTTTTGGTCACTGAGCTTGTCATGACTGCTATGTGGCCCCCCTGAGCATGTCAGATTTATTTCATAGCCCCCTTTTCATTCATACCTCAAATATTGATCGTTCAGATATTGACAAAAGAGCAGCAGAAATCTAGACCCCATGGACAATACCCGTAGGGTGAGCTTTGTAGCCCACAAAGAATGCACACAGAGGCCCTTTATGAAAGTCTGTCCCGTACTGCCATGGGCCCGCCTCCCATGTGCAAAGGCCCAGTACCACAGGGTCCGGAGGGCAGGGATGGCCCTAGGCCAAGCTTGGGGAATGTTCACTGGGTGAACAAACCAGGAGCAGGGCGGGATCCTGCTCCAAATCCTTCCCCATGCTCGATACCCACTGAGGCCTCTTTCCTCGGGACACAGCCCAGGACACGGCTCCCCAAAGGGCCACCACTCCGCCCAGAGCCTCTGAGAGCTCATCCTACCATGGGTTTCAGCACCTGCCCTTCAGGTCCACGGCCCCCAGTCACACATCAGGCGTGACACCTGTGGGGACAAAACCCCAAAAAACAGTTTCCAGGCTCTCGGCCTCACATAGAAAGGTGCTGGCTCGGGTAGTAAATGGCCATCAACTGTGATCAGATGCCAGCAGCTGTGGCTAGTTGGCCGTCAGCTGTAACCCGTAGGCCATTGGCCACTAATATAACGGCTGTGGCTACGCTAGCAGAAAAGATGGGGGCTAGCGAGAAGATGGTGGCTGGCAAGCGCGGACTGCTGTTAGGACGGCGGGTTGCAGATTATGTAGATCCTGCTTCCTGTGTCTCCAGCCCAGCCGCCAGCGAGAATATATTGGTTTGACTCCCCTATCTATGGCTCCGTGGGTGTTCCTGTTTGGCCTTACCGTGTCCTGCGTTCTTATGTGGGGAGTGGGACCAGAGACACCACAGGCTGCCCCGCACGACACCTGTCCTTGTCTGTTTAGGGGAGCATACAGACATTAGTGAGAAAAATGGAAAGGATTGAAAATAAATACAGCAAAAGTGCAACAAACTGATCTAACAGATTAAAATGGTAGAACTGGTCTAATTACATCAATAATTACAAAAAAAAAAATGGACCAAATCTATCAGTCAAAAGGACAGGCACTGACGCTGGATTAAAAAAAAAAATCAAGATAAGTGCTATTTGCCAAATACACACATAAACCTAAAGACATGCAAAGATTAAAAATGAAAGATGGAGGTGGACACGAGGCAAATGCTAACCAAAAAGGAAGATATTACTATCAGCTGAAATAGACATTAAGACTAAAGCTTTATTAGGGATAAAGATAGTCATTAAATAAGGAAAATAGATTCAATTCACCAAGATGCTAATGTGATTTTAAACAAATATGTGCCTGCTGGAGCAGCCCCAAATCTGTGAAGTAAAGTATGAGAGAACCAGAGAAACTGACCAAGCCACCACCCTGGTCGATGTCAACACATCCCTCTGTTGATCAAAAAACCTCCAAATCTATAGAAAGGTTTTTTGAAAGTTTACTTGAGCCAAATTTTTGAGGACATGTCCAGAAGCAAGATCTCAACAGGATGAGAAAATGCTCCAGAGAACAGCAGTTTTGCAGCTTATTTTATACATTAGAGTCAAAGGAGGAACTTAGGGGTTTACATGGAATCCATGGGTGGTAGGTAAAGGGGGCGGGAGAAAGCAAAGCGGGGAGATCTCTGGGCTTTAATAAAAAAAACGAAGAGACACACACTTCTTTACATGGGTGGGTACAGGATAGTTAACATTTAACATCTACAGCACAGAGAGATGGTATGTGGCTCCTAAGAACAATGAGGGGTACAGCAGTTATGCCTCTGAGGGGCCTGGAAAAGAAAGTGACTGACGTTTCAAAGGCCTGTTATCCTAGATGCATAAGAACAATGGACAGGGCTCATGTAAGGTAAAGACTGACCTTTGCTAAGGAAGCTATGGCCCCAGGCGCGACTACCCACAATGGCCTGCCCAGTTACGAATTTGTGATCAGACCATCCTGTGTGGTTAGTTTTGGTCACTGAGCTTGTCATGACTGCTATGTGGCCCCCCTGAGCATGTCAGATTTATTTCATAGCCCCCTTTTCATTCATACCTCAAATATTGATCGTTCAGATATTGACAAAAGAGCAGCAGAAATCTAGACCCCATGGACAATACCCGTAGGGTGAGCTTTGTAGCCCACAAAGAATGCACACAGAGGCCCTTTATGAAAGTCTGTCCCGTACTGCCATGGGCCCGCCTCCCATGTGCAAAGGCCCAGTACCACAGGGTCCGGAGGGCAGGGATGGCCCTAGGCCAAGCTTGGGGAATGTTCACTGGGTGAACAAACCAGGAGCAGGGCGGGATCCTGCTCCAAATCCTTCCCCATGCTCGATACCCACTGAGGCCTCTTTCCTCGGGACACAGCCCAGGACACGGCTCCCCAAAGGGCCACCACTCCGCCCAGAGCCTCTGAGAGCTCATCCTACCATGGGTTTCAGCACCTGCCCTTCAGGTCCACGGCCCCCAGTCACACATCAGGCGTGACACCTGTGGGGACAAAACCCCAAAAAACAGTTTCCAGGCTCTCGGCCTCACATAGAAAGGTGCTGGCTCGGGTAGTAAATGGCCATCAACTGTGATCAGATGCCAGCAGCTGTGGCTAGTTGGCCGTCAGCTGTAACCCGTAGGCCATTGGCCACTAATATAACGGCTGTGGCTACGCTAGCAGAAAAGATGGGGGCTAGCGAGAAGATGGTGGCTGGCAAGCGCGGACTGCTGTTAGGACGGCGGGTTGCAGATTATGTAGATCCTGCTTCCTGTGTCTCCAGCCCAGCCGCCAGCGAGAATATATTGGTTTGACTCCCCTATCTATGGCTCCGTGGGTGTTCCTGTTTGGCCTTACCGTGTCCTGCGTTCTTATGTGGGGAGTGGGACCAGAGACACCACAGGCTGCCCCGCACGACACCTGTCCTTGTCTGTTTAGGGGAGCATACAGACATTAGTGAGAAAAATGGAAAGGATTGAAAATAAATACAGCAAAAGTGCAACAAACTGATCTAACAGATTAAAATGGTAGAACTGGTCTAATTACATCAATAATTACAAAAAAAAAAATGGACCAAATCTATCAGTCAAAAGGACAGGCACTGACGCTGGATTAAAAAAAAAAATCAAGATAAGTGCTATTTGCCAAATACACACATAAACCTAAAGACATGCAAAGATTAAAAATGAAAGATGGAGGTGGACACGAGGCAAATGCTAACCAAAAAGGAAGATATTACTATCAGCTGAAATAGACATTAAGACTAAAGCTTTATTAGGGATAAAGATAGTCATTAAATAAGGAAAATAGATTCAATTCACCAAGATGCTAATGTGATTTTAAACAAATATGTGCCTGCTGGAGCAGCCCCAAATCTGTGAAGTAAAGTATGAGAGAACCAGAGAAACTGACCAAGCCACCACCCTGGTCGATGTCAACACATCCCTCTGTTGATCAAAAAACCTCCAAATCTATAGAAAGGTTTTTTGAAAGTTTACTTGAGCCAAATTTTTGAGGACATGTCCAGAAGCAAGATCTCAACAGGATGAGAAAATGCTCCAGAGAACAGCAGTTTTGCAGCTTATTTTATACATTAGAGTCAAAGGAGGAACTTAGGGGTTTACATGGAATCCATGGGTGGTAGGTAAAGGGGGCGGGAGAAAGCAAAGCGGGGAGATCTCTGGGCTTTAATAAAAAAAACGAAGAGACACACACTTCTTTACATGGGTGGGTACAGGATAGTTAACATTTAACATCTACAGCACAGAGAGATGGTATGTGGCTCCTAAGAACAATGAGGGGTACAGCAGTTATGCCTCTGAGGGGCCTGGAAAAGAAAGTGACTGACGTTTCAAAGGCCTGTTATCCTAGATGCATAAGAACAATGGACAGGGCTCATGTAAGGTAAAGACTGACCTTTGCTAAGGAAGCTATGGCCCCAGGCGCGACTACCCACAATGGCCTGCCCAGTTACGAATTTGTGATCAGACCATCCTGTGTGGTTAGTTTTGGTCACTGAGCTTGTCATGACTGCTATGTGGCCCCCCTGAGCATGTCAGATTTATTTCATAGCCCCCTTTTCATTCATACCTCAAATATTGATCGTTCAGATATTGACAAAAGAGCAGCAGAAATCTAGACCCCATGGACAATACCCGTAGGGTGAGCTTTGTAGCCCACAAAGAATGCACACAGAGGCCCTTTATGAAAGTCTGTCCCGTACTGCCATGGGCCCGCCTCCCATGTGCAAAGGCCCAGTACCACAGGGTCCGGAGGGCAGGGATGGCCCTAGGCCAAGCTTGGGGAATGTTCACTGGGTGAACAAACCAGGAGCAGGGCGGGATCCTGCTCCAAATCCTTCCCCATGCTCGATACCCACTGAGGCCTCTTTCCTCGGGACACAGCCCAGGACACGGCTCCCCAAAGGGCCACCACTCCGCCCAGAGCCTCTGAGAGCTCATCCTACCATGGGTTTCAGCACCTGCCCTTCAGGTCCACGGCCCCCAGTCACACATCAGGCGTGACACCTGTGGGGACAAAACCCCAAAAAACAGTTTCCAGGCTCTCGGCCTCACATAGAAAGGTGCTGGCTCGGGTAGTAAATGGCCATCAACTGTGATCAGATGCCAGCAGCTGTGGCTAGTTGGCCGTCAGCTGTAACCCGTAGGCCATTGGCCACTAATATAACGGCTGTGGCTACGCTAGCAGGAAAAGGGAATGGGGGCTAGCAAGAAGATGGTGGCTGGCAAGTGCGGACTGCTGTTAGGACGGCGGGTTGCAGATTATGTAGATCCTGCTTCCTGTGTCTCCAGCCCAGCCGCCAGCGAGAATATATTGGTTTGACTCCCCTATCTATGGCTCCGTGGGTGTTCCTGTTTGGCCTTACCGTGTCCTGCGTTCTTATGTGGGGAGTGGGACCAGAGACACCACAGGCTGCCCCGCACGACACCTGTCCTTGTCTGTTTAGGTCCTTCACTCCCAGGAGCCCGTGTCCCCCCTTCTTGATTCTGGGCCTTTACATGTGCCATTCCTTCTGCTTAAAACGTCCTTCCCCTCACTGTGTTCACCTGGCTACTTCCCACTCAGAATCTGTGGCTTCATGTAACTGGTCACTTCTGTGACCTCAAGGCAACACCCTGGGCTTCCCCTTTCACTCACTCATCGTGCTCAGTGGCCTCGTTTACCTCTGTCCACATTGCCATTCTGTCTACTCCATCAGAGCAAGGACCACAGCTGTCCAGCCTATCACCCTTCCTCAGGTGCCCAGCACAGGGCCTGCCCACTGGAGGTGGCCGATGAGTGCTCACTGCTTCATCTATCAAAAGCGATGGCTGCAACACTGTACAAACTTCCCTCTCAGCTGCTGCAGCTCCCACAAGCATCCGGCCCCACCTTCCTTCCCAAGTGCTCTCTGACTTGCCTGCAGCTGCCGGGCGACTCAGTTTTGTAACTGCAGCCTCTGCCTTCACACCTCCACCTGCACATGTCGACTCCTGCCATTCACAGCTTCCGAGATGGACGACATAGATGCCAACGCACATCCGCCTCCCGCTGCAGGGGTGCTGGCGCTCCTTTCCTGTGTACCCCAGCTCACAGTCACACTGCCTCTTAGAATGCAAGGGATCCATGCTTTACCAGTTTTACGTTGCAACGTACATAGTGGATGTCGGTTACCTGGCATCCACAGGGTCTGGCACTGCATGCACATGGGAGGCACTCAAGACCTGACCCTGGAAAGTCAGCACCCACATCCTCGAAGATTCACATCACTCCCCTCCATCTCACACTGAGAAGATGCCTCCTGAGGCCCATTCCCCATGAACCTGACTCTCCTGAGGGAAAAAGCAGCTGCTGATGATTTTGCACAGCTGTGTGAATAGGAAGTTTTACCATGGCCATTTCCTAAGATGAAGGGGTCCCACTCCTGCCCCGATACTCATCACTCAGTAACTAGCCAGTGTGGGCAGGAAGCTGCTCTGGGTGCCACAGCAGCCCTGGCACCAGCTGTGCACAACATCTCGTCCCACAGAGCTGAGGTCTGGCTGGAGAGCAAAGGTGTGTCAGAAGGGAAGTGGGTGAACCTGCTGGAGAGGCAGGTAGTACTTTGTTTTCTTTGGTGGCCAGTCAGAACTTGGGAACATGATAAACTGGCCTTTTGTTTTAAAACCCTGGGTCTCTCAAAGCAGCAAATTCTATTGTTCAGGCTGTGAGGTTAATTGGCGATTTGTTTCCCAAAAGAACAGCAGGTTCCTTAGCATGCCAGGGTAACACACATCTCGTAAGCCGTAGAATCAGAGTGAGCCCTAGCCCCCTCCCAGCCTTCCTGGCTCCACGATGCCACAAACGAAATGCTAGGTCCCACTGCCCTCCACCCAGGCTCCGCCTGGCCTCCCCACCGTGTTCCTGACTTCGCTTAGCTCGTCAATCCTTCCCAATATCCCTGGGCCTCTCTCGGATTTCCTCCTACCCCAGAAAGCCCTTCTGGGTCTCCCAACCTGACCCTTGTCCCCTCAATTCCCAAGAGGGTCTCTTGAGCATTTATCACCACCACTCAGAGAAGAGCGCTACATGACACCCAGTCACGCATGCGTGCACAAACCTGACACACACCGTCCGCAGAACAAGATGGCAGTCTTTGCTAGTCTATTCTACCTCGCCTGGTTTTCCTAAGTGCTCTTCTGCATAGAATGCACACCACCAGGAGTGAACCCCACATAAACTATGCACTTGGGGTGACTATGATGTCTCAGTGCAGGTTCATTGATTGTAACAACGGTACCACCCTGGTAGGGGGAGTCCACGTGGGGAAGGCTGTGCTCGTAGGGGGCTGGGGAGCCTTACTTCCTGCTCAGTTGGGTTGTGAACCTACAACTGCTCTAAAAGAGAAAAAATAAAAATGAAACAAATACTCTCTGGCCCCACAAAGTTGATTTCCTCCCAGCCCCTACTGCAGTGTCAATAACATATCCTAGAAAATCCAATCTTGATCATTTTTTTGGCCCACTTTTTAAAAAATATTTTATTGGGGAATATTGGGGCACAATGTGTTTTTCCAGGACCATCAGCTCCAGGTCAAGTCATTTCCAATCTAGTTGTGGAGGGCACAGCTCACTGGCACATGTGGGAATCGGACTGGCCACCTTGGTATTATGAGCACTGCTCTCTAACCACTGAGCAAACCGGCTGCCCTTTTTTTTTAATTCCACATTTTTTCAACTCATCTTTTTCATTGCACTTTACGTTATATAATTTAGGTAAAAAGTGTGTCCCTTGCCAGAGTGACTAAGTGTTCTGGTTTGCCTGGGACTCAGCAAGTTCCCAGGATGAAGGACTTGCAATGCTAAAACTGGGAAGGTCCCCAGCAAACTGGGATGAGTTAGCCACTGGAGCTCCCCTTCAGCCTTCAGAGCCAGCTTTGTTAGCAACATGGAATCCAACATCTAACACACGTGTACACAACGGAATCCATCTAACACACGCGTACACAACAGAATCCAACATCTAACACATGCGTACACAACGAAATCCATCTAACACATGCGTACACAACAGAATCCAACATCTAATACACGTGTACACAATGGAATCCATCTAACACATGCGTACACAACGGAATCCATCTAACACATGCGTACACAACGGAATCCATCTAACACATGCGTACACAACAGAATCCAACATCTAATACATGTATATACAACGGAATCCAACATCTAACACAAGAGCATATAATCTCATGTTGATGGCCCACTGGGCTTGACTGCAGGGATGTTTTCCATAAATGCTCACTGGATTGCACGGTACTGGAACGGTTTTGAATTCCATTCTTAAACTTGTTTCCCCATTTACTGGGCTGAAGAGCCATGTGGCACTCCTGTATATGGCTGGGCAGAGCCACTAACTGGTCTATCCCCTGCCCCACAGGTCACGTCTAGTGGACACACACGTGACTGTCCCAGTAAAGTCCGCTGAAACTCTTGACCCTGAGCACACTTCCTGGAGAAACTCCCTTGGATAGCGCTGCACTGTGATCTCCCTTGAGTGAGACACATCCCAACCTTCACTGGCCAGGGAAGTGGGAGACAGCTTCCCTAGGGGCGGGGGGGAGTGTGCAGGGCTCTCCAGATCACACAGCGCCCTAAAGGCATTTCACTCCCTTCCTCCCAAAAAGTTGGTGCCAAGCACAGACACATCTGCGGGGGCGATATTCATTCCTGGTCGGCCAGTCCATGCCCTCGGGTTAGAGTTCTCCTAAAATGACCTAAATTCTCACAGCAGATGTTAATAACCTGAGAACCAGAGAAAAATCAATCTTTCTCAAGAAATATTAAATCTCAGAGAAAGCCAGAAGAATCATAGATGAACATGTCCCCAAATCAATGCCTTTGGTATTTTAATACAAACACAAATAATTGCAATTTGAAAAGGCTAGTGGACACATCGTATGCAAATCAAAATTTCTGCTCAACATGGAGTATTGGATTTTATTGGGAAGTGGCAGCTCCCACTAAAACAGAAAAGTAAGAGGGGCTCATTTGATCTGGGCAGTAAGATGAAATTCAACAAATTTATCTTGGTTAAAAAAAAAAAGATTCAAATTCAAACTTGAAATGATACGTTATCTGGGGGGTAAAAAGATGTTTCTAGCCAGTAGCGAGGTAGAAGAGAGACCTGAAATGGCTGTCTAAGATCTGGATTCTAGACTGGTCACGTCTTCCTCTTCTGAAAGTCAGGGATTGGGACTAAAAGCCTCCCAGGTCCTTCCTAACTCTTGCTCACTCTAAAGTAGGAATTGTGGGCCAGACACAACAACCCCTTCACGTTTTTTATGGAGTTTTTGTTTTGTTTTGTTTTCACTGGAATGAGAATTCCTTCATTGTGGGGCTGTCCAGTTTGCCACAGTCCCTGCCGCTCCCTATTGCCTCACTCTAGCCTGCTTCATGCTTTGCTCTCACCTGCCTGGCCCTTGAAAGACTTGGGTTTACAACTCTTGCTCTTTGGGCCTAAGGGATTTCCGACATTGCGCTTGCTCCTGCTGCCACTTAAAGGTTACAGAAAGGTTGTCTCACACTTTGGTCTCTACTTGTGTTGCTGAGTAAATTTCATGTCTTTGAATCTTTTCCCCTTTGATAACCCTGTAGAGTTATCATTCCTATTTTACAGGACAATAGCTCAAAATACTAAAAAGACTTGCTCAAAGTCACAGAATTAATAAGTCAGAGAGCTATAGTTATATTTGCCAAGGAACTTTTTAACCTGAAAAATACAGAAAAACACAAAACAGAAAACAAGTTTCATATAAATAGAGACATGATTATTAGAAACATTTACAATGTATATCATATTTAATTGCAGAAATGTGAATTTTTATAAACCCACTATCATTTTGGATATATTTACATATAGTCACTTAGGTTATTATAGACTTTTCTTCTTACTGTGGTAAATATACATAACATAAAATTTACCATTTTAACCATTTTTAAGTGCACAGTTCAGTGGCCTTAAGTAATATACATTGTGAAACTGTCACCACCATCCAGCCACAGAACTTTTTCATCTTCCCAAACTGAGACTCTGTCCCCTTTAAACACTAACTCCCCATACCCCAACTCCTGACACCCACAATTCTGCTTTCTGTCTCTAGGAAATTGCCTATTCTAGCAACCTCATCTAAGTGGACATAGTGGTATTTGTCCTTTTGTGACTGACTTCTTTCACTTAGCATAACGGATGAACCTTGAAGATGTTATGCTAAGTGAAAGAACCAGTCATGGCTTTAAATTCTGACTGTGGTTTCAAGGCAGCAAAGGTGCGTGTTAAAAATAGCCATAAACTTTGCAAATATCTACAAGAGAATATGGCATTTGAGTGGCCTAGGCCGAAAGACTTCTTTCTGCATGAAAAACCAAGCAGCATTTCTGAGCTAAGCTAAAAAAGGAGCTCTGAGCACAGGCTCCTGGCCTATAACACTCAGAATAGCTGAGCTTTACTTACCAAGTATAACAGCACAAAATGTCATGCTGGGAATATCGAATGTGGGAGTCGATCGCCCGGGGGAAAAAAAATCTCTCAACTAATTTAAGGAAACTCAAAATGAATCCATTCTTTCATTCAGAGATCTACGTTGCAAATGTCCCATCTGGTACTAACTATATTTACTTAGCTAGATCAGCACCACAAAATAAAGGTTATTTAGAGCATATTGTTATGGTTTCTGGATGGTTCTTCCATTTACCAGAGAATGCGATAGAGATACAGGAAATTGGACAAAATCTTATTTAAATGGAAGTTTAGAGACGTCACCCTGCGGGTCAAGAAAATGATCAAACCTTTTAAACCCCACACTGGAAGTCCCTGTACTCACCTTGGAAAGTCGACAGAGTAGCAAAGGCAGTGGGGGTTCCCCTCGTGGGGTGGGGCGAATAAGATAAGGTTTCATGATGGTGGCCTGAGATAAAGGCTGGCTCTCCATCCCTATCACAAGGGGAAACCGGTGGGAAAGGGATGGCCCGAGCCTTGCCCAGGAGCACTCGCTCTCCTGCTCACACACACCGGCTCTGCTCCCTTCATGACTTTGACCAGGCACCTCTCCATGCCTCAGTTTCTTTACCTGCAAAAGTGGAGTAACAACAGAATCTACCTGGGAAGACTGTTCGGGGGATCACCACAGAACCGCCTCGTTGTACATGCTCCACAAACGTGAATTGTCACTGGGGTGCTTGCTGACATTTAGGTGTCTGTTGTGACTTGTTTCCCCCAAAGATACTGTGTTTACGTCCTAACCCTGAATGGGGTGAATGAAACCTTACTTGGAAATAGTCTTTGCAGATGTAAATGAAAATGCGGTCATACTGGGGGTCGGCCCGGTGGCTCAGGCGGTTAGAGCTCCGTGCTCCTAACTCCGAAGGCTGCCGGTCCCATTCCCACAGGGGCCAGTGGGCTCTCAACCACAAGGTTGCCGGTTCAACTCAAGTCCCGCAAGGGATGGTGGGCAGCGCCCCCTGCAACTAAGATTGAACACGGCACCTTGAGCTGAGCTGCCCCTGAGCTCCCGGATGGCTCAGTTGGTTGGAGCGCGTCCTCTCAACCACAAGGCTGCCGGTTCGACTCCTGCAAGGGATGGTGGGCAGCGCCCCCTGCAACTAGCAACAGCAACTGGACCTGGAGCTGAGCTGCGCTCTCCACAACTAAGGCTGAAAGGACAACAACTTGAAGCTGAACGGCACCCTCCACAACTAAGACTGAAAGGACAACAACTTGACTTGGAAAAAAGGCCTGGGAGTACACACTGTTCCCCAATAAAGTCCTGTGCCCCTTCCCCAATAAAATCTTTAAAAAAAAAAAAGATGTGGTCATACTGTACTGGGGAGCAGCGCAGGCAGGCCCTTAATCCAACAAGTCTGGGTCCTTAAGAGAAGAGATGCAGAAGAGATGCAGAGACCGCACGCACAGAGAGGAGAACGTGTGTGAAGACCAGACTCACGAAGGTCATGTGACCGAGGCAGAGTTGGCTTGATGCAGCCGCAAGCCAAGCACCGGGGCTGTCGGCGACCACCCCAAGCCAGGAGAGAGGGCACCGCGCTGCTGACACCTCGATTTTGAACTTCTGGCCTCCACAACTATGAGAGAATAAATCTCCCTTGTCCTAAACCAGGCCATTTGTGATACTTTGTTACAGTAGCAAGGGGAAACTAATACAATGTCTGAAATGTTTAAATTCCTTAGAGCCCAGCACAGAGAACATTGGACATGTATCAGTTGAATGAACAAATGATGAGTGAAGACCAGCACAGAGTTGAGGTGGGCCAACGGGGGTGTGTGATGGGGCAGGTGTACACAAGAACACCTGGACGCAGAGGGTGAGGGAATACAGGGGCTCACATCTGTGAGCACCCAGGCCCTACCTTAAACTCTGAGTGACAGACACCTGGCTCCTGCAACAGCTGCCACATGGGAATATGTCCCCGCATGCCAGGGTCGCTAATTTCCCAAGAAACCAAAAATTTGGATTTTTTAGGTGAAATCTCCCAAATCTTTAGATGTTAGTTCACACAAAAAATGTACGAGCCGATATCACACCTCTCTCTATATAGTCGATCTAGAGAAGCCCATCGGCACCTCTAGTGTCCAGCTCAGTCCTGGGCAGGACGCACAGGGCTGATTGATGGAAATCAGTGCAAAAGGGACCCATGTCTTCAGCCGTGGGATCTGGCCTCCTCTCAGGTGTGTCTGAAAAAGAGCCTCATCAGTGCTATGGAGAGCCTCTAAAGGGAGAGAAGCAAACTTCTAGAAGCGGGATGTGCTAAGCAGGCTAATTAGGCCCTATGCAGTGGGAAAAGCCCTAAAGTTGGAAGCAGGACTCCTGACCCCAGACAGATAAGTCCTCTCTCTGAGTTCTGGTTTCCCCATCTGTGAGAGGAGGGGAGCAGCATGCACACTTATCACTTCCCTGAGGTCAGGATGCCAATGAGAGAACACGGGTGACAGGGCTTTGGCCCAGTGCAATGTCAGCAGGACCACGAGCGTGATTCTAATGCGCACGGTTAGTATAATGCAGTCTCTGGACAGCCAGTCCCACAATGTCACCATTAGGCTTGGGTCCCACCACTGCAGCACCATCACTGGAACATCGATGTGGTTCCTCTTATCTTCAGTCACAGACAGATTGCCGGAATTAGGACACCGGGGATATCTCAAAAGAAAGACACCACTGAGACCATGGTATCATGTGGCCCGCTGGCTTTAAGGCACAGCGCGGTCGGTCCTGGAAATCTATTAGAAATCTGAGTTCTGAGTCCCACCCAGACCTAGAATCACAGTCTGGGGGGCCCTGTGACCTGTGTTCTAACCAGCCCTTGGGGACTCTGTGCTCACCCACATTTAAGAGCCACTGGTTTAGGAAAACCAGCCTTACACTAGGATAGGCATCCTTTAAGAAATACAGAGCCCAGAATGTAGCCGTAGATATTTATGCTCAGAAACAGCCTGATGGCGGCTTTGCCCTATGTGGCAGCTGACACACCGTGCTTCCTGGTGGTGTGGGTCTAGGGCTCCAGGACGGGCCACAAGCCACCATCCATCAGGGATCAGTGAGTGAGCTGTCGGGTCTCTGGACACCATCTGTCTAAATGGACCAAATGTGCCAGATTCACATCAAAAGAGGACAATGTGTGGCAGAGATTGGGTACATATTAAGATGTTCTCCTGCAAAGGTTTACAAATGGCTGTCTGGAATCAGAGCGGGAGTCCCAGGGTCTTGTAACACTTCGGCTATTCCAGTCCTTCTTTGCACACACCATGTATTCTCAGGGCAGTGCCGTGTGTGTAAGTAGTACCTTTCCAACTGACACTGGAGTCGTACAAAGGAGGGACCAGTTCCCCAGCCACACACCTGGCTTCCCTGAAGAAAGGACCCGAAGCAAGCCAGGAGCACCCAGT